>NC_056748.1:1162422644-1162432644 GCF_019279795.1 Protopterus annectens | reverse complement strand
GAAATCACTACACCACGCTAGTATTAAAAAAAATCAGAGCACAGTAAAACAAGAAATGAAAGAAAGAGAAATATGGTTTCTAGTGCTGTTTGCCTCACTCAGATGCTTTCTGTAGGTAGAAGCCATGTCATAAAATTGTTGTAGTTGCGCAGGATTCACAATCAACACAGAATAAAAATATGAAACGAAAGAAATAACTCTGTTTACTAATGTTTTAAAAGCCTTGCATTACTGATGTGCTTTGTAGAGTAGCAGCAGCATTTAGGTCATAAAATACCCAAAAGCATACTTTTCTCTGTGGATAAAATGCATAGCTTACACCAATGAATGGCTCACAGGGAGAGCTGCTGTCAGTACAACTGCAGTTTGACATGGAATGAAACGCCTTTGAAACTTCCTGCAGGCACTCTTCCCCCACCCCCCACCCCCTCATGCAAAGGTGAGCATGCTGAATCAAAACAAAAAATCACTGGATGTCCCTTTAAATTTTTTTTTTTTCCACATGGGAGAGGGATTTGGGGAAAAGTAGTAGGTTCTCCCGTACCATTCTCGGCTGGAGCTCCTTCTGTGTGGAGTCTGCATGTCCTCCCCGTGGTCGAGTGACACGTAAAGACATGCAGGTAGGTGCGTGTGTGAATGGGTGCGCCTTCTTTGAAAAAGGTTGTGTGTCGGGCTGGCAAGTCGACACTGTAAAAATCTACTGCCAATCATTAACGGACTGGAGTTCCGCTGTGGCAACCCCTAACCAGGAAAAGCCAAAAGAAAGTAGTAATTTTTTTTTTTTTTTTTTTGTTTAAGGGTGAGCATGAGTTGTGAGTTTTAAAGCCATGTTTCAGTTGCTGTTAAAGCTTCCTGAGTAATTATTTTGAGGTGTGCAATGTTGTCATATGTACAAATGTGTGTGGAGTCGTCTGCGTACTGTATTTCGGAGGCCAGATATGTGGAGGGTGTTGGTGAGAATATTTAAGAGGAGGGAATTAGGATAGAGCCTTGTGCTACACCAGTAGTGACTTGGAGGTATGGAGAGAGCGAGGAATACCATTTTATTGACTAATACCTATTGGATGGGTAGCTTTGTGACCCGTAGAGGGGGTGGGGCTGAGAAAGAACTAATGAAAACATTTGAAGTAGACGTTTCCTGTGACGAACTGAATCGAAGGCTTTAGACATGTCTAGAAATAAGGGTGAGAGTGGCCATTATCTTTAGCTTTATTGACAGTATCTATATAGGTTAGAAGTGCAATATTAGTACTATGTGAAGGATGGAAGCCCTGTTGTATAGCGGATAGGAGTTCTTCCTGCAAGAGATAGTTTAGCAATTGTTTCTGGATAAATTTTTCAAGTATTTTTGCAAGGGTGGGGGGTGTAAGATTGCTGTAGATCTTAAGTAATGTTTATTGAATTTCCTCCTTTGTGCAGAAAGACAACGAGCAACTTTTTCCAGAGAGAGGAATGTGGGACTCTTGGATTAGGTTCATAAGTAGGTACTAGGCTATCTGCCCGAGGCATTTATAAGCCTAGCCGGAATGTGTTGGCTTTCGCCGCCCCCTTAGATTAATTCCCTGTGCCTTTGTCCAGCAGAGCCATTGAAGTGATCCCTGGGGTAAACTTTGTTTCCCATCCACTCATCAAGGTTTCTCTTTAAGAGTGCTAGCGAGGAGCTCTACCTAATGTACATTGGAATCTTGTTCTAAAGCATGGGAAGTCTCTGGGACAGGAATCTATCCCTCCAGCATGTCGTATTTATTGTTGTGGTGAGGTTTAGATCCCTAGAGCGTGTGGCTCGAGGGGATAAGGTTTTCTTTAGGTGGAGCATGTCCATCAATTCTGGGTTGGACATGGCCTTGTATGGCAGGCAGAGAGCATCTCTGAGCAGGCGGTATGCAACAGAGTACAGCTGGAGTTTCTTCAGTCGAGCTGCATAGGGCAACTGTTTGAGGCCAGTGATCCTCTTGGTGAGGTATTTCTGTGGTCTTTCCAGCTGTTGCAGGTGTCTTGTAAGATACATCCCAAATGGGAGCGTTGTACTCCATGATGGGCCTGATGAGTAGAGGGGCACAATGACCTCTTTTGATCTGGATGCAAACCGTTTTGTGATTAGGTGGGCCACGTAGAAGGATTTTCTAAGCACTTTGGCAATGCGATTATTTATTTATTTATTTACCATTTGTTAACCGGGAAAGTCCAACTTGGAACAAAGCCAATTTTCAACGGAGGCCTGGGGAGAAAGGCTCCAGATGCATGTCTTTGTACATTATCAAAGGAGAGATTAATATCTACTTGGGTCCCCAGATCCCTTTTTACGTTTTCCGTATTTAGGGGACCTATGTGGTAGTTTGTGCGTACTTTATTTCCAAAGGGAATAACTGTGCACTTTTTGGCATTTAGCTTATGGCCATGATTTTGACACCAGGTATCCGTCTTAGTGAGACCCTTTTGGAGGATGTCTGTGTCCGCCGATGAGTCACTTATAGCCCCTAGTTTGCAGTCATCTGTGAACTTGGTCAGCCATAGTCCTCCTGTGCTTGTCTGTACCTCTGAAAAGTATATGCTGAACAGGAGGGGTCCTAGGACTGAGCTCTGGGGAGCGCCACTTGTAACCAGTTTAGGGTCAGACCTAGCTTCCGCATCTCTCACCATGTGGGTTCTGTCTGTGAGCCAATTGGCAACCCATTTAAGGGTTTATGTTCAGGCTGGTGAGCTTGTCTATAATACCAGAGTGGAGAATGGTGTTGAAGGCATTTCCGAGGTCTGGTTAGGCTGTGTGTACCACCTTTCCCCTCATCTGTAGCCTTAGTAACTTTCTCAAAGAAGTCCACCAGGTTTAGGAGACACGATCTGCCCTTAACAAAGCCGAACTGTGTAGGGTCCAGTGTTTGGAGGTTCCCAATGTCTCTGTTAATGAGTTCCATGATGATGCACTCCATAGCCTTGCAGATCAAGCTAGTCAGGCTTATAGGGCGATAGTTCCCGGGGTCTGTTGTGGCTCCACCTTGGTGGAGCGGAATAACCATTGCTGTGTACCACTCTATGGGTACGTAGCCTGTGGAGAGGCTAAGTTTGAACAGTGTGTTTAGGTGAGGGGTTAGTTAGTCTTTGAGCTTGTGTAGGATGCAGCCTGGGACACCGCCCGGTCCCATTGATGCTGTGTTTTTGGCTTTGTAGAGGGCTATTTTAACCTGAGTGTCTGTGATTTCAGGGCCTTTACATTCTTCTGGTATGGTTATGGGCCCTTTTGGGGGTAAGGGGGGGTGAAGTTTGCACTGAACCTGTCTGCCAAGATGTTGGCAATATCGGTAGGTTCAGTGTATTTTGTGCCATTCTGCACTAACTCCTAGCAGATGTGGGCATTGCCATTTAGATTCTTGACAGCTAAATAATGCCTTGTGGTTATCTTTGGAGTCCTTGGCAAGTTTCCTTTTAAAGCTCGCCTTAGACAGTTTTATGAGGGATTGTAGTTACTTGCTGATACAGATTAGGGATGTCTTCCCTTCTTGGTATTTTACTCTCTTCTATACTAGTTTTCTCCTTCTATTGTAAAACTTGTTTATGGCAGGGGTCCACCAGACTGGTTTCCTTTTCTTGGAGGAGTGAGTCTTGGTTTTGCTTGGGATAGCATGATCGATAAATTCTTGTAGGTGCCCGTAGAATGCATTAGTAAAGGATGTAGCAGCTTGGACAGCGTTATCCTTTAGCATGGGGTCTTGGAAATTTTCCACCTCCATCTTAAGTAACGTGAAGTTTGCTTTTGAAAAGTTTTTCATGGTGATTTCCTTGTCCGGGGCTGGGGGCGGAATGTGAATATCCAAACTGTCTTGTTCATGGTCAGATCTAATCAGCGGGGGTTGACCTGCAGTGTGGAACATCGGTTGCCCATGGTGGTGATGACTAGGTCCAATATGTTGTCACCTCTGGTGGGAGTGTTGACCAGTTATTCCAGGGCATTTGAGTTTATAAATTCTGGGAAATGTTGGGCAAGGAAGTTAGTACTTGAGTAGTTCTCCCTGTTAATGTTTGGGAAGTTGAAATCACCCAATATTAGGGTGTTTGGTAGGACGTTTATGTTACCCAGTTTTTCCAGATATGTGGAATGGGGGTCCTGGGACATGGTGGGTGATCTGTAGCAAGCTACAATTTGAATTGCAGTTTTGCCCTTTGTTAGTTGCACGTGGATAATCTCTGAAGCATCTTGCTGTGCCACTAACCTGGAGGTGTGGGTATCCTTGATGAATATGGATACTCTCCTGCCTTTTGTATTTCGGTCCGGGTTCTGTGACTGAAATGTATGGTATGAGTTGTAGCCTGGTAGTGCTGGGGTGCTCTCTGGAGCCTTAAACCAGGTTTCTGTTACTGCACATATATCGATTTTCTCCATACCGAGGAGTGCCTCGAGTGCGTGCATTTTGAGGTTTAGACTAATGGCATTAAGCAGTATTACCCTTAGATTTTTATTACTTGTGGTATTTACGGTGGTGTGTTTGTCTTTTGAGCCTTGCCTAAAAAAGACACTATGGGGGTGGCAAGAGCCTTGGCCAGTATTCGAAAGCCTAATGGTGACAAGTGCAAGCCATCTCTAGTGAGGCAGCGTGGCTTGTCGAGCATGTCATCCCAGGCAGACAGACACTGGATCCCCTTTGAATGACACTAGAAACTTAGCCAGTTGTTGAAATTGATAATTTTTTCTTTATACCATGGTATCATTCTTGGTGAGGGCAGGATGCTGCTCAGGGTCATACTGGCCTGGGCTACATGATCAGAGAGCTCTTCCATGTCTCTTTTCATGTAGTCCAGGGAGGTATGGCTCAGGTTATTCACACCATAATGGACAATGACAGAGTCATATTTGTACTTGTTCTGGAGTGACCTGAGTGCTTGTGTTATGTGGTGGATCCTGGCACCCAACAGGCAGCTAACAGTAACCTTCTCTTTATTCAGCCTAGTGAGTAGGACGTCAGTGTGTCACCTACTACTAGTGTGTTGGGTATGTTATTTTGCCATGAGGGCTGTGATTGCGTGGCACACTGGTTTTGTGAAGTATGTGTTTCATGGTTTGTGTTGGCGGGGTGTAGGTTGTTTGGATGTCTGCTTTGGAGAGCTCTGTTGCTTTTGCATATTTTTATTTAGAGCCTCAGAGTATATTTTTGTGTAATTACGTGTGTTTTTTGCTGGTGCAGGTTTAATGGGTCTATGTGAGACTGGTGGTGTGATGCCAGTATTTCCCTTCTCCTCTTGACTGTCTGATCTGGTCTTGGGTTGAGAGAGCCTAGCCTCCAGTTTGGCTGTATAATTGCATCTCTCGCATGTATATGAGTGTTTGGTGGTAGGAGGAGAGGGTTGTCTGTGTACATGAGGCAGTTGTAACATTGCCTCAAAATGCCCAGATTCACCAGTTTGACTGGAGAGTACACCTGAAATTGCCCTTTGGACATGCCTGGATAGGTACAGTAAACTGTTTTACTGAATGGCTGATAAGGTCGAATAAAGAGACTTGTCCTTCTGTAGTGCTAGGGTTTATAAGTGCTTGCTATGAGTTTTGAGCAAGTGCTGGCTGAGAAATGAATGGCTTGAGTGCTTAAGTTAAAGGTTTGTCTAGTTCCAAGGGAAAAGTTGAAGAGGAGACTTTGTGGAGCCGGGAATAGATATACCCTAGCTAACCGGCGCTGCCCGGTGTGCAAAACCGGGCAAATGCGGTTTTTATAGCAGGGAAATGAAAGAGAGAAATTAACCCAAAATGACCAATAAACTACTACTTTCTGGGCTGAAACCACTCCTCCAGGGGCAGATAGGCTGCTCAAAGCTCCCCTCTCTCACAGGTGAACAGAGAAACTTCCTTCTATCCAAGTAAGGTATGGGCAAACACAGAGATATGTAACACAGCCCTGAATTCAGCACTAACCTGAAAACTGAATGACTTGTTTATAAGTATTAAGGCAGGGTGTAGGCAATGCTCTCTGCTCCTATTTTATGGTACTGTCTTGGAAGACCTTCAGCTGAAGTAGAACATGGTTTGAGTTTGAGTAGATCTGATGTCAATATTCATTCTATCCCCAACTAATGAGTTAGGATCCAGTGTCTCGGATCTGACTCCGCCGTTGCTAAAGCTCGAGACAACCAAAAAACTCTTGAGCTACTTCCTTACCCACAATGCACCAATCCCAAGTACCTCAGATCTTGTTTGCCACTTTACACGAAAGACCTGGTGACAATGGCTCTCGAGCAAATAAGGGTTTAGATTAGTTTTTTCATATTTTTTCTGGTAATTAAAATTGTATTTTCTTCAGGTTCTTTCTATCCCTTACCTTTGTCATTTATCTATTTTTCATGCAGTTGTACCCTTGAATACTACTGTTACCATTCCTTTCTTCTACACTGTGCGTTATCGTCTGTATTTTTTCTCTGCTTTTTTCTGTATTTTCCTTACCTCTTAAAGTGTGTGTGTGTCTGTGTATGTACACACACATATATATATATATATATATATATATATATATATATATATATATATATATAAAAGTAGTTATTAAAGTGCAGTTTCTCAGTGTTGGTAGTGTCTGTACTGTGTCCTTTCTCTTGGTAGCTATGTTAGAGAAAGGCCCAGCTGGGTTTAAGAAATGTCTTAAGTGTGGCCATAAGATCCCCAATGTCAGATGCTAACACTTCATGCGTATATTGTCTGGGTCCTTTTCATTTTAAAGAGGACTGTGTGATTTGTCATGGGTTTAATCCCGGAACTCTTTGTTGAAAGTAAAAATAAATTAACATTAAAGGGCATGCTTCTTTTTGCCTTTGGAGAAGCTTTATCTGGAGTACCAAAATCTAGAGACTCAAAATCTCCTTTTTTGGGTCCATCTACTATTTTTAAGTCCTTGGAATGTTTAAAAAAGAGGCCTCAATCAGATCTGACCTCATCATTGGATCCTAAAAAGAAAAAGAAAACCTTATCGGCGCTGACACCAACCTTGGGTCCTAAACAGAAAAAAATTGTTGAATCTGATAAAAAGTTGCCATATCAGATAACTGTTTGTTATCTGCTAGGGACAACTTATTCACTCTATGTAGATCTGGTAACCTCCAGGGTACACTCCCCTTTTTTGGAGAGACCCATTTCCCCCTCTGTTTTTTTCCAGCCACTCTTCCAGGAGTCTAACAGAAGATGATGTGGAAAGGTTGGTGAGAAAGATTCTCTTGGCACAGAGCAAGATGGATGGTTTGCCAGCTCCTCTTCCTTCAGGTGAGGAGGTCCACTTCTCTATCACATACCCCCTTTACCAGTTCTTCCTCTGACTGCTGCAGCTGTCTGATTCCTTAGATCCAAGCCATCCAGCTCCATCTGTTTTGGATCTGAAGATACCCTTATCCTTGGATCTGAGATCCGCTCTTTGCAATTAAGTTCAGTTGGATCTGGAAGGCTGTTGAAGCCAAAGCCTCCCAGTCAGATCCGAGGTGTTGGAGTCAACTCTGAAGTTGTCAGAGCCGTCTCTACACCTCAGAGCCTCAGCACAGGTTTGATTGTAGTTGGCTTCTACTTCAGGGGTAATTGCCTTCAGAGCATGGAAAGACAGCAGTCGAAAAGCTTGTTTTTTTGGATCCGAGGTCTTCTCCTTCTGTGGGGCAGTCTGTCTTTAAGGCTATGGAGAGAGTATTGTCTGCCTCAGCAGCTCAGATGGATCCTTCCCCCTGGGATCTGTAGTCTACAGCCCTGACGTCTCTGCTTTTGGATTGCCATCACTTTTTTCCACAGGGACTGCCAGTATGAAAACCCCAGGCTTCCCATCAGGGTGTCCTGACTTCTGATACCTCACCAGAACATCCCTCTGTGAAGCTTTCTAACAAGAAAGACATGTAAGAGAAAGAAGCACTTAAACTCCCCAGAGGAGTCCATCACAGAAGATGCGGACTTTGATGAAGGTGAAGGGTCTTCACGGTCACCTCCTGAAGATGACTCATTTGGTGACATCCTGGAAATCCTTAAGCAGAGGGGTTACTGGCTGTCTACCTCCTGAGTGACTCCACCCACTGACAAGTTCATTGAGTTGATGTCTTGGTGGGCATGGAAGGTACCCAATGCTATCAAACCTATACCTCAGAGACCAGACAAAATTATGGCACCACCTGTGGACAAACAAGTTTTGGGTGAAAGGGGTGCCTGTTGATGCCGTGGTTTTGGCAGTGGCCACTTAAAAAGGAACCTGCTGAGGAGAGTTCCACTGTTCATTCCCCCAAACAGGGAGTCTCAGGTGATGAACAGATTTGGAAAGCTTGTCTATGCTTCAGCGACCTTCACTTTAAGGTCACTGAATAATTTTCGCATTTCACCAGATTACAGAGGGATTTGATAAAAGAGCTTCCCAAATACCCTCTTAGGATCCGTTTCTGAAGAAGTACAGTCCTCAGTGGCTTCTCAGTTGTCTACCATGCAGTCTGGTTTGAATTCTTCCATGAAGCTCATTTCATATGTAACTGAAGGAACCTCAAGGGCAGTGGGTTCAGGCATTTCTATTAGGAGGTATGCCTGGATGCGCTTATGTGATTTTGCGGAGCCTTTCCAGTCTGCGTTCATCATTGCTCCTTTTTGATGGCACTTACTTGTTTGGCCCCAAAGTGAAGGACACATTAGCCAGGTGTGAGAAGGATGGAAAGACCCTCGCTGCAGTGGACGTACGTTTTTCGACACCTCAAAGAACTTTATCTGTGAATCAATGAGGTGGTCAAAAGAAGTGGATCAGAAAGAACCAGGGTCCTTTCCAGGACACGTGTAGGAGGTTTCCGTAGGGGCACAGGAGGGAACTTCAGTGGCCGACTCCTACCCCCTGCAGTACAGGTGACCCGCAAAACCAGGCGTCCAGAGATTCGTTCTCTGACAACACCCTACCAGCGCTCATGAAAGGAGGCCCAGTTGTCCCACCTCTGGAGGCAGCCGGGGGGTCAATTATCACTACACCAGAAAGCCTGGCTAGACATTTATAGAAGATATTTGGATGCAGAGGATTATTACCATAGGTTATATAATATCCCTTTCCCTTTCACCCCAACTACATGGAAAATAACTGACTTTCCACCAAGTCAGAAGAAAGAAGCAGCAATGCAAATACAAAATGCAAATACAAAAGCCATGTTGTCTTTCTAAGAGCAGATTATTTGAGGTTAGGTATTGCATCACTTGCATATGGATGCATTTCTCTAATATTTTGGAGAAGGTGAGAATCGCTGTGTGTCTGTTATTAAACTTTCTAGATGTGCTACCTTTGTCCAGTGGTATAATGCAGAATTTTTTCCACAGTGATGGGATGTGTCTTTCTTCTATGGTCCTATTAATTAGTATGGAGACAGTGAGGTTTATGACTTCTTTGGCCATTTTTAGGTAGTCTGATTGTAGTTGGTCTACAGCTATGGAGGTAGTTTTTAGTTTAAGGAGCAACGTCATTATGAGTAGGTGAGTACTGGACTAAAATTGAAGAGCTGTGGATTGTTTTGGTTGGACAGGAGTAGAGAGAGAGGGACAGATGTGTTAGTGTCGAAGAAAGATAATATTGATTGTATAAGGTAGGAATTAAACTGTGTCTCCATCATATTGTCTGTTTTTGCAGAGGTAGTGGTGGTCTTGGTACTTTATTTAACAATGACCAAAAAAAGTGTGTGTGGGTGGATATGTGTGTGTGTGTGTGTGTGTATATATATATATATATATATATATATATGTGTGTGTGTGTGTGTGTGTGTGTGTATAGAAATATATATATATATATATATATATATATATATATATATATATATATATATATATATATATATATATATATATATATATATACATATACAGTGACAGAGTTTAAAACAACATTGCAGGATAGCCTCAAGTAAATAAAGAAAAATATCTAAACTTCTATGTCTATAAAGAAAAATATCTAAACTTCTATGTCTTTCGACCTTTCCCGGTAAGGGGTCGCCACAGCCGAACTCCGGTCCGCTAATGATTGGCAGTAGATTTTTACAAAACGCC
>NC_056748.1:1162280144-1162417644 GCF_019279795.1 Protopterus annectens | reverse complement strand
CCTCTCTTATTCAGTCTCATACCTAACTCCGTAATTTTTCTAGCATGTTGAAGGGCCAGATGCTGGCGTCCTCTCCTGCCCAGTTGGTGAATCTGGGAATATTGAGGCAATGTTACAATTGCCTCATGTACACAGACAACCCTCTCCTCCTCCCACATAACACAAATACTTGCGAGAGATGCAGCTATTTAGCCAAACTGGAGGCTGAGCTCTCTCAACTCAGGACTGGCAAGACCAGACAGGAGGAGAAGGCAACTACACACACCACAAAACCAGCCTCACATAATGCTACCACACCACTGAATCAAACACATAAACACACAAAGACTTACTCGGAGGCTCTGAGTAAAAATTTACCTAAACAGCAGAGGCCTCCAAAACAGACACCCAAGAAACTGCTACCTCAAGACACCCCACAAGCAAAACATAAACCACAAAATCAGTGTGCAAAGCAGTCACAGCCCTTAAGGCCAAATACAACACCAAACATACTTGTCATAGGTGACTCCATAGTCAGACACACAGACGTCCCACTCACCAGGCTGAACAAGGAGAGGGTCACAGTAAGCTGCCTATCGGGCGCTAGAATCCGCCACATAACACAAGCACTCTGGTCACTCCACGGCAAGTACAAATATGACACAGTCATTGTCCATGCAGTTGTGAACGACCTGAGACGTACCTCCCTGGACTACATGAAAAGAGACATAGAGGAGCTCTCTGATTATGTAGCCCAGGCAGGTATGACCCTGACCCTGAGCAGTATCCTTCCTTCACCAAGAATGATGCCACAATATAGAGACAAGATGATCAGCTTTAACAATTGGCTTAATTTCTGGTGTCATTCAAAGGGGATCCAGTGTCTGTCTGCCTGGGATGACATGCTTAAGAAGCCATGCTGCTTCGCAAGGGACGGCTTGCACCTGTCACCCCTGGGATTCCGGATATTGGCTAAGGCTCTTGCCACCCCCATAGTGCCTTTTTTAGGCAAGGCTCAAATTCTAAACCTACCACCCTAGAAAACAAAAATGGGAAGAAACTGAGGGTAATGCTGCTCAATGCCAGAAGTCTAAATCTCAAAATGCACGCACTCGAGGCCCTTCTCAGTATGGAGAACATCGATGTCTGTGCTGTAACTGAAACGTGGTTCAGGGCTCCTGAGAGCACCCCGGCACTATCAGGTTTTACCTCATATCATGCGTTCCGGCCCCAAAACCCGGTCCACACCACAAAAGGAGGGGGTGTATCCATATTCATAAAGGATACCCACACCTCCAGGTTGGTGGCAACGCACAAAGCTTCGGAAACCATCCAGGTGCAACTAACCATAGGCAAAACTGCTCTACAATTTGTAGCATGCTACAGGCCACCCTCTCAAACTCAGGAACCCCACACAGCCTTCCTGAAGACACTGGAGGGTATAAATGTATCTCCAAACACCATCATATTGGGTGACTTCAACTACCCGAATATAGACTGGGAACATTACTCAAGCCCTAACTTTCTAGCCCAACGGTTCCTGGAGTTCATAAATTCAAATGCCATGGAACAATTAGTCATTGTTCCCACGAGAGGAGAAAATATACTAGATCTCATTATCACAAACATGGGGACAAAATGCTCCACACCCGAAGTATATCCCTCATTGGTGAGATCTGATCATAAACTAATCTCACTGGAAATCCACATCCCGCCCCCACCCCAAACAAAAAAGACCACAGTGAAGAACTTCTCTAAAGCATACTTCACACTACTCAAGACTGGTGTGGTATCCTTCAAGGCCCCTGAGCCAGTGGAAACCACAACCCAAGCCCTTACAAATGCCTTCTATGAACACCTCCAGGACTGCATGGACCAGGCAATCCCAAATAAAACCAAGACTCTTTCCTCCAAGGGCAAACGTCCAGTCTGGTGGACCCCAGCCATTAACAAACTTTACAATAAGAGGAGAAAGCTATTACATGATAGAACAAAATCCATAAAAGGAAAGTCACCCCTGATCAGTATTAGTAAAAAAATACGAGCACTCATAAAATCAACTAAGGCCAATTTTGAGAGAAAAATTGCCATGGATTCAAAAGACAATCATAAGGCCTTTTTCAGCTATGTTAGGAACCTGGGTGGAAACTCCCAGATATTCT
Organism: Protopterus annectens; assembly: GCF_019279795.1. Taxonomy (NCBI): domain Eukaryota; kingdom Metazoa; phylum Chordata; order Ceratodontiformes; family Protopteridae; genus Protopterus; species Protopterus annectens. The sequence goes on along the minus strand of NC_056748.1, from coordinate 1,162,415,503 downwards.
CAGAATTAGTCCAAAATGATGCAAAAATCACTGAACCCACAGACATTGCCAACATACTGGCAGACAGGTTCAGTGCAAACTTCACCCGCCCTCTTCCCCCCCTAAAGGAGAGATAACTATCCCAGCGGAGTGTAGCCTCCCAGACATCTCAAGTGCGCAGGTGAAAGCTGCTCTCTTTAAAGCTAAAAACACAGCATCAGTGGGACCGGATGGTGTCCCCGGCTGTGTGCTACACGAGCTCAATGAGGAACTAAACCCGCACATAAGGCAGCTGTTTAATCTCAGCCTTACCACAGGATACGTGCCCAAGGAGTGGCGTATGGCAACTGTGGTCCCACTCCACAAAGGCGGTGCCTCTACGGACCCTGGTAATTACCGCCCCATAAGCTTAACAAGTCTGGTCTGCAAAGCTATGGAGAGGATCATAATGGAGCTCATAAACAAAGATATAGGGGACTTGCAGACATTGGACCCGACCCAGTTTGGCTTCGTCAAGGGCAGATCATGCCTTTTGAACTTGGTCGACTTCTTCGAAACAGTCACCAAGGCCATTGATGAGGGAAAGGCAGTCCATACAGCCTACCTTGACCTTGCAAAGGTGTTCGACACAATACCCCACTCGGGTATTGTAGAAAAACTTACCAGCTTAAATGTAAACCCATATGTCACAAGATGGGTTGCAAACTGGCTTAAGGACAGAACCCACAGGGTTTGAGTTGCTGGCGCTATGTCAGACTCCAAGTCGGTCACAAGTGGTGTCCCACAGGGCTCGGTCCTTGGCCCCCTATTGTTCGGCATCTACTTCTCAGAAGTACAGGCCAACATGGGAGGACTTTGGCTGACAAAGTTTGCAGTCGACTGCAAACTGGGCGCCATAGTGGAAAGTGCATCGGACACGGATATCCTTCAGAGGGGACTCACGGAAACAGATAGCTGGTGCCAGAGCCATGGCCTGAAGTTAAACGCCAAAAAATGTATAGTCATACCCTTCGGGAAAAACAAGGTAACCCCAAGCTACCATATAGGTGGCAATCCACTAAGCACAGAAGAGGTTATCAGGGACCTGGGGACCCAGGTTGACAGTGGCCTTTCTTTTGACACTCACGTTGCTAAAGTGGTTAGAAAGACCTTCTACATTGCCCAACTGAAGGGATTCACATCCAGATCTAGTGAGGTCATTGTTCCCCAGTACTCTTCACTTATCAGACCAATGATCGAGTACAATGCCCCATTCGGGATGTATCTCACCCGACATCTGCAGCAATTGGAGAGACCCCAAAAGTTCCTCGCCAAAAGGATAAAGGGACTCCAAAATTTGTCATATGCTGCCAGATTGAAGAAACTCCAGCTCTATTCAGTCGCATACTGTCTGCTCAGAGGTGACATGTGCCTGACATACAAGGCCATGTCCAACCCGGAATTGATCGACATGCTCCACCTCAAAAAATCCAAATCCACCAGAACCACTAGAGCAAGCGACTTAAACCTTAGCACGGATATAAATAGGACGTGCTGGAGGGATAGATTTATCACTCAGAGACTCCCTATGCTGTGGAATAAAAACCCGGTCCATGTTAGGCAGAGCACCTCGCTGGCTCTGTTCAAGAGAAATCTTGACCTGTGGATGGGAGATCGTAGGTTTACCCCGGGAATCATCTCTGTGTCACTGCTGGACAGAGGCGCAACAAACTAATGGGCACAGTATTTTTCCATATAAGGGGTGGCGTAAGCCGCAAAACTTTGGGCTAGGCTTTTAAATGCCTTAGGGCAGATAGCCTAGTATAAACCTATGAATCTTGACATTTTTAAGAAGTCTTTGGTATGTTAGTTGATTTCTTCCATCGATCACCGCTTTGTGAAAAGATATTTTCTCAAGTAATGGTTACATTTTCCCCCCCTTGACTTGCTGGCCACACCCCCTCTTTGTTCACTTTCCTTTTTAGTTAATTACTTGGTTTCCCCTTAGTACTTTAGAAGCTCATAACCCATCATTTTTTCTCCTGAAAAGAACTCCTTTAAGCTCTCTTCATATGCCATTCCCTCTATTGCTTTCACTGTCTTAGTTGCCTTCCATTGCACCCTTTTTTTGTATTATGACCCTCTATTTTATAAGGCCTTCAGAATGGTTCTTGGTTTTCTGTAAGCTACTTTACCATTGCTTGATAGAATTTCCAGCCCTGTTAGTTGTACATCTCAGCATCTGTTCCGCACTTGATGCCACTGTTGTGCCTTTTGGCTGATGGTTTAGACTTTTTGTAATAATACTCCAAAGTCTTTCTGTGTGTTTTTTAGTGTGACTTCCCAAAATGCATTACCTGCCTACTCCTGTATCTGACATATAATGGATCTGTGATTGGGTTCATTCTGTTTTCTGTTCTGGTATTTTATTTTCTTATGTTTAAGTTACTTGCATACTGTTTTGGTACATGCCCATTGCTTGACCTACCACACTTGGACTCTAAGCCTGTTTTCTGCAGTTTGCACACTTCTGATTTTCACTTTCCTCATCAAAGGTTTGTGTGTTTGACCCTTACTCCAGTGAAGCCTTATAATTGTTTGTGTAGCCACCAAGTAGTGAGTTAAGATTGGCACCTGTATTGTGTCTACTGTCTTGGAGAGGAGTAAAGCATGAACCACTGTTGTAAGTGCCAGCAAGTCAGCCCAGCCAAAAGGAAACATCATAAAGAGAGAACTGACCTACTTGACATGCCACGACGATGATACTGGTTGAAAGTACCCATTTTGGGGATCAGAAAAGTCCCGTGTATAGCCCCTAACATTTGCCCAGAGCACTGTCAGGCAGAAAAAGATAATAGAGGTAAACAGTCCGACACTTCTGGAGTTAAGTCTGTGGTTTTAGTGTTAAATTGGTCAAATAAGATCAGTGCCGTAACCCCAGTTAACAAATTGCATAAATGAAGTCCATTTCCAAAAATGACAATCTGGCCCCATATGTAGTGAGCTCAGTCGTATGTAAAGAGCGAGTTTTTTTTTTTTTATCCTTTCTGTGCCTTGGGGTCAATGGACTTAATTTTATGAAGGGTGTATTTTTTATTATAGTTCGATCACTGTGGCACTACTTGTTTACACTGCCTGGCTTGCTGCACTCCATGTGCTATTTTCATTTATTTTTTTTGTAAAGAGAGCTTGAGGTTGCAAATGTCTTCTTCAGCAGGCCATGTGGATAAAAAAAGAGAGGAGCATCCATAGTTCCTACTTTAGGAGGAGCATCTCAGGATGCCTGTTCCTTTTTCCCCCTAATGCGTGTTTGTGTATGTGCATGTGTGTGTGTGCGCGCGCCCTTCAGTTTCCTGATCAGCCAAACCACAATCCTGACTGGTCTGATGCTGGGGAACTGCTGCTTGAGTCACTTAACTCCAGAAAAGTAGTAGTATGCAAAGTTGAGGACCCCCCCTCCCTCTCTCTCTCACTAGTTCTCCCCTTTGACCACCAGCATTTAATAGCCCAGGTAAAGGAAGTCTCAGTTTGTCTTCCCTAATTAGGGTTTATGATTTGGGCCTTGAACTTGCCTATTTAGATTAATGTGTAACTAACAGAACTGGGACCAATGCAGGCCTCTCCAGTCCTCACATTGACTTTGTAAGTCATATTCTCCACCTCCATCCCACTGTCACCCAGTATTTGATATGCATCCATCACAGACTCAGCCTCACAAGTTATCATTGTAGGAACGTATCCTTGCTGGAGATGGTAGATGGAGATATCTCTCTTCCCAGCTTAGTCTGAGACTTCTTAGAAATCAGAAATGTATTGTCTTAGAGGTGGATGAAAACGCAAATTCTTCCCCTCTACATTCCCCCCAACTGTCAATGACCCTTCCTGTGGAGAGCTCTTGAGGTTCATGATGTTCTCTATGGACTGTCCTTTGGCCCTACTTCCCCTGTTATCCATGAAACACCCTAATGTTTATCTGAAGAAGAACGAGCAGGAGTCTTGGGTTACCCCATCATACCTTTAGAATATGTTATAAAAGATAACATATATATGCAGCCTGGAAGCAATTTATTCTGCTCTTGCAGTGCTGAAGAAAGTTGATGCTGTTTGTAAGCTGTCACGTAAATTAAGTAAAATCCTGAGCAAGCATCCTCATGCTTACTCCTTTGTAATTTCTTTGATCCAGCATAAGAACAAAAGACCACAACACTTATCTCCTCTTTTCTCCAAACAATGAATTTTTGTAGCCCTAGGTATGATAGGCGAGCGATTATTCTCCTCTGTGATGTTAAGGCTCTGAGCCCTCAGCTGCTTAACTGAGCTATGCACATTTCAGCTGTTCTTTGTAGATTATACTGTGTGAGTTCTTTCTTCCCTTCATGATTTTTCGCTCAAGGAGGAAGTGGTTAAGACACTATGGCATTTAGTCTGGATTTCCATGTTGGCCGTCCGTAGTTTGACTGGTGTTGACAGTCAGTCTGGGGCTGGTTTCTCCCTTTCTCTCCAGATTCCCAATAAGACTCCCCACTGGCACAGCTATAGGGTGCAGATCTTAGCCTAGTGGGCAAGCTAAAACCTCCAGCAACCTCTCTGTTCACCCAGTGCTTTGTGTCCCTGCCCAAGTAGCCTGCACACACACACACTTTGAGATAAGAGTTATATGCAACCACACAGACACTCCTGGGGAAGGCTGGCACAGGTTCTCCAGCTATGCCCCTTCCTGCCAGTCTGTAAGGTAGTACCAGCTGCCGCCAACCACTAATATCAGCTACTAAAAAGGCCCTTACCAAAGGGTGTCCAATTATTACTGTGCAATATTATTATCCAAATAGCAAGTGTGACCCAGGGCTAAAGCTATTAGAGTGGCTTGGACAGTATCACTATATACGTGCAATGTACTCTAGAGCTTAACTTATCTCTACACAAAACAGCCACCGTTAAAAGGTTTAAAAATATTTAATAATAAGTAATAAAAAACACAAGACAATACTTCTTACTACACAGTGCTAGTCAAGAGTTCAGAGATCACAGGAAAATGCTTAAAATACAGTAGAATAGTTCTGACATCAACACAGAGAACAGCTAGATTAAACTTACTATTTTCTGTCTGTATCTAAGAGCAATCATAGATGTTCTTCGTGTTTAACTGTTGCAGTCATTACATTTGGGGTAATCTGCTGGCAGGTTGCCCTCAGTCGGCCTGAATTCCAAAGTCTTGGGTCCTGCGTCGGTTGCTGTCTTCTCTTCCATGACGTCAAGGGTATAAAGCATGCAGCTGACATCATTTTCTTCAGTCTTTCTTGCCGAGCGGTGCCCGAAGCAGAAGCATTTCGCAAGTGCTGGTCGGCCGACTACTGAAATATTCGAGTTTGAGTTTCAGAACCGAAGTCTTCACTAAAACCAAGTACCCCGTTGGGGAAACTTTTTTCTTGCTTTTACCGATGTCAGAAAAAGTTAATAATTGTATTACTTGTGGGAAGCGAATACCTCATAAGGATTTCTATTTATGCTGTATTCCTTGCCTAGGGCCCTGATCACAACGTGCCTGGCTGTCGGTTTTGTGTTAGATTTAACCAATGCACTACTAAGCGTCGGTATATTTTTGCATCAAAGTATTTTGGAAACAGATTTAACTACCCAGGAATGTCGTCGGATAGCAAACCGACTACCGCAGTACATAAAAAATGCAAAGAAAAGGACAGAGAAAGACAGTCAAGATCCAAAACCGACGACAAAGCTTCTCCTAAGCCAGTCACCGGTACTCAGTGAGGCGCTTTTGCAGTCATTACATTTGGGGTATCAGGATACCCGCTACCTTCGAGTTGCAGGCCTCTACCGACACCCATGTGGAGTCTGGCATGCCGCAAGATATTCAAGGTATTGGACCGAAGGATGTATCTCCCTTGGATGGGTCCGGAGCCGCTGAGCAGGCACCGGCTTCTGAGGGTATATTCAGACCTCAACATTTGTATATCAAACCGACAACAGCTGCAAAACCAAAGACAGAAGCAACTTCTAAAACTAAAAAACTGACGCATGAGCCATGTGCACAGGCCTCTATGCCTAAAAAAACAGATGATCAAAATGGCTGAAGACCTTATTACCTTGATCAGGGGTACCCATCCCCCTCCAGATAAGAGGCCTAGGCAAGACACTGATTATGAATCTTCAGATCAGGTTTCTATTTCTTCTGATTCCTTTTCTGATCAGGAATTATCTATACCTCCCTATGAGGATTCTGATGCTGAGGAGTCTATTCCATCTGCATTTCCTTCTGAGGACTATTCATTTGGAGAAACCTTGCATACTTTAACGGAGCATTTTCACTGGTAGAGTCAAGACTTCTCAGAATCAAAAAAGAGGCTCAGGGATTTCCTCCTTCTCCCTCAGCACAAGCCTTTAGCCATTCCCCCTGTTTTAGACATTGTGGATGATGTGCTTTCAGAGTCAAGTTTGACCCCTGAATCCCTACCTCCGGCTCCCAGTAAGCCTGACAGATATTACAGGGTCCCTGACTCACATAAATTTTTATTTAGAAACCCTGCTGCTGATCCTGAAACTATTTCACAGGACCCAAAGGGAGTTAACGCCTCAACAGCAAAAAATCCTACCCCCTCTGACAGAGATTCAAGGGCAGTGGACAGATGGGGGAAAAAGGTTTATACATATGCAAATTATGTTGATTTCAGAATGTGCAGAAAATAAAGAATTGCAGGAATTATTGCATGCAGCTGAACAAGTTGGAAAGCATACTTTGCAATGTGATTTTGATTCTTTAGAGGCCTCTGTGATTAGGAGGCATGCCTGGTTAAAGGAACAAAATTTGCCTGATCATGTTAAAGCTAAATTGTTAGATGCACCTTTACAGCATGATTCTCTGGTATTAAGGCAGAAGAGGTTTTAAAGAAAATGGAAGACAAAGCTAAGTCTATGCAAACTGTTAAAGACTTCTTACATGTGTAGCCACCAAGATTCAGTAGATACTGGACTACAAAAATTGGTCCTTTCCTGTGTCAGACAGAGCTCAAAGGGACAAATCTAGACGCCCTAAGGGTTCCAGATACCAGGCGCAAGACTCATATAGGTCAAAGCAATGGGGCGCATCTACCTCCAAATCTGGAGGAGATAAAGCGCAAACCTACAGAAAGCAATCCCAATGACTTCCCTCTGCCTACACTAAACACTTATCTTTTGGTAGCACCCATAGGGGGAAAATTAGCTCTTTTTGCTCAAAATTGGAAGTTAATAACCCAGGACAAGTAGGTACTAAACATCGTATCGCAGGGATACAGATTCCATTTCCACACTCTGCCAATGGCAAATGGTTGGCCAGATCTGCCAAACAATCAGTGGGCAGAGGCACAGAAGCAGGTTGTCACTCATGGTTATGAGGGCCATTCAGACAGTACCAGAACAGGAAAAAGGACAAGGTTTTTACTCAAGAGTCTTCTTGGTACCCAGAAAGGACAAGGCCTGGCGGCCAATACTGGATTTATCGATTTTGAACACATACCTGGACATTCCAAAATTCAAAATTCTGACTTTGCAGCAGCTTCTGCCCGTGCTGGGCAAGAACGCTTGGCTGGTGACTTTAGACCTAAAAGAGGCATACCTGCATGTCCCAATAAGACAGTCGTGCAGAAGATACCTCAGATTCAAGGCTGGCTTAATGCATTACCAATTCTCTGCACTGCCCTTTGGCTTATCTACTGCGCCCAGGGTCTTTACAAAGTGCCTGGCACCAGTAATTGCGTTTTGCAGACAAAGAAGCTTACAAATATATCCTTACTTGGATGACTGTCTCATTCAATCAGAGAACAAGGACACTCTTCTTCGACACCTGGCATTTCTGAAAAGGCTTCTAGCATGCCTAGGGTACACAATAAACGAAAAAAAATCACAACTGGTACCCTCTCAAAAGATAACATTCTTGGGTGCAAGCTTGAATACAATTGCCCAGATGGCTTACCTCATGCCAGACAAACAAAGGCAATTGACTACTTACTTCAAAATGTTGGCAACAAAAGCACAGTCTTCTGCAAGACAAATTCTGCAGCCTCTGGGCTTCATGGCATCGTGCATCCTACTAATTCCATATGCAAGACTGCATATGAGGAAACTTCAATGATACCTAAAACGTTTATGGAGTCAACATTCACATGGTCTGGAAACAATGATTCCTCTCGTTCCCTGCCTGCAACAGGAGTTTCTATGGTGGGCAAAGGCCTGTCACCAAACCATGGGACGGCCCTTCACTCTACCCCCTGCCAGCCAAACCTTAACAACAGACGCATCAGATTATGCCTGGGGGGCTCACATGGCAGGGAGATGCATTCAGGGCATATGGGCACCAAAACAAATGCATCTACATATCAACCAGAAAGAGATGCTAGCTGTTCAAAATACCCTAACAGCCTTCAAGGACTTGCTTCATCATACGAATAAAGACGGACAACACCACAGTCATGTGGTATATAAACAAGCAAGGGGGGGCACACACTCATACCCCCTTTGCAGATTAGCCATGGCACTGTGGGACACAGCTTTGACCTACCAAATACATCTTCAAGCTCAATTCCTGCCAGGAAAACAAAACACTCTGGCAAACGATTTAAGAAGAAACATTATGGATCCTCACAAGTGGAAACTAAATCCACAAGTCTTCAGCATGATAACACAGGCTAAACGTTGTCATCACAGTAAACAAAACATGCTGGAGGGATAGGTTCCTGACCCAGAGACTCCCCAGACTCTGGAGTAGACTGCCCTTGCATATCAAGCAGAGCGTCTCTTTGGCCCTCTTCAAAGGGAACCTTGATGATTGGATGGGAGAAAGGAAATTCACCCCGGGGATTACGTCAGTCGCCCTGCTAGACAGGGGTCCAGGGAAGTAATAGTGTGGGAAGAAATAGCCAGGGAATTGTTATGGCTAGGCTTGTATAGGCCCTAGGGCTGATAGCATAGTACCAACCTATGAATCAGGTGCCTCACTAGCTAACTGCCTCAGGCCTTGCAATGTAGAGTCTGAGAGATGCGCCTGTCTCAACTCTCTTTGTAACCCTTCGCAGCTCCCCTTCCATAGGAAGTCTGGCATCCTCTGACAGCAGTGCCTCTCACTGTCAGCCTGGGTACTACTACTCACCTCTACCTTTGCAGTCACTCTGTCGAAGGGAACATCATTACCCACAAGCAGCTGTGGCTCACTCTCAGTCTCACTGAAGTAACCTCCCTGAAGTAACCACCTCACCAGTCCTGGCTGCAAGTATGCCGTCTGACTGGGTCTCCCCCAGACTACCAGACCCACATGCTTATCTCAAAGCCTGACTGCATGTAACTGCATAAACACATGGTACTGCCTCATCAAAATCCTTCCCTATCAGGACATTTGCAGGATGGTAGATGTTCATCATGTTTCACTGTTGCAGTCATTACTCCTGGGTTATCCTGCTGGCATGCTACCCGCAGTCGGCCTGAATTCGAAAGTCTTGGTCCGGCGTCGGTTGCTGTCGCCTCTTCCCTGACGTCAGTGAGCCAGCGGTATAAAAGATACAGACGACGCCATTTTCTTCAGTCTTTCTTGCCGTGCGGTGCCTGAAGCAGAAGCAGTTTGCAAGTTCCGGTCGGCCAATTCCTGAGATTTTCGTGTTCGAATTTCAGATCTGAAGTCTTCATTTAAAGCTAAGTACCCCGTTGGGGAAACTTTTTTCTTGCTCCAGACCGATGTCAGAAAAAGTTAATAACTGTATTTCTTGTGGGAAGCAAATACCTCATACGGACTTACATTCTTATTGTATTCCTTGCCTAGGCCCTGATCACGATGTTGCTAATTGTAGGTTTTGTGCTAGATTTAACCAATGCACTATTAAGCGTCGGTACGATTTTGCATTTCACTATTTTGGCCGAACATTTTATTACACGATGTTGTCGGATAGCAGACTACCGCAATTCACAAGAAACGCAAGGAAAAGGACAGGCATCCGAGGCCCAAAACTGACGAGGCTTCTTCTAAGCCAGTCGCCGGTTCTCAGTGAGGTGCTTTCGCAGCCCCTGACGCCCATTACCTCAGAGCTGCAGGCTGCTTCCAACTCCCACGTGGAGCCGACTAGGCCGCAGGAAACTCAAGGTATTGGACACTTGGTAGATATTCCCTCAGATGGATCTGGAGCCACTGAGCAGGCATCGGCTTCTGAGGGTGTTTTCAGGCCTACACAGTTATATGTAAAACCGACTACAGCTTCAAAGGCAAAGACTAAAGCACCACTAAAAACAAAGAAACAAGTGCAGCAAGCTCATGGACAGGCCTCCATGCCTAAAAAACAGATGCTCAAAATGGCCGAAGACCTGATTACTTTGATCAGGGGTTCCCATCCCTCTCCTGATAAGAGGCCTAGGCAAGAGACAGAATATGAATCTTCAGATCAGGTTTCCATTTCCTCTGACTCCTCTTCTGAACAGGAATACTCTCTTCCTCCCTATGAGGATTCTGATGCTGAAGAATCTGTCCCTTCAGCCTCTCCTCCTGAGGATTATTCCTTTGGGGAAACTCTGCATACCATGAGGGAGCACTTCCACTGGGAGAGCCAGGACTACTCAGAATCAAAGAAAAGGTTTAGAGATTTTCTTTTACTACCTCAGCACAGGCCTCTTGCTATTCCCCCTGTGTTAGACATTGTAGATGATGTATTCTCAGAGTCCGGCCTTTCTCCTGAGTCTTTACCCCCTGCTCCTGTTAAGCCAGACAGATACTACAGGGTTCCAGATTCACATAAATTTCTTTATAAATCCCTGCTGCTGACCCAGAAACTATTTCTCAGGGTCCCAAAGGGGTCAAGGCTTCCACTGCAAAAAACCCTATCCCCTCTGACAGGGATTCAAGGGCACTAGACAGATGGGGGAAAAAGGTTTACACTTCTGCTACTTTGGCTGTGAGGGCTTTAAATTGTCAGTTTCATATACTTAAATATCAGCAATACTTAATGTCATTGCTTAAACAGAAAATGCTGACATATTCTGATTGTGCAGAAAATAAGGAAATGCAGGATTTATTGCATGCAACTGAACAAGTGGGAAAGCATACATTGCAATGTGGTTTTGATTCTCTGGAGGCCACTTGCAGGGCTGCTGTTACGGGTTCTGTCATTAGGAGGCATGCTTGGTTAAAGGAACAGAATCTGCCTGATCATGTTAAAGCAAAATTATTAGATGCTCCATTACAGCATGATGCTTTAGCTGGTGTTAAAGTAGAGGAGGTGTTGAAGAAAATGGAGGACAAAGCGAAATCTATGCAAACAGTAAAGGATTTCTTACAGGTACAGCCCACCCAGATTTAGCAGGAACTGGCCTATAAAAAATTGGTCCTTTCCAGTGCCAGACAGGCCACAAAGAGGCAGATACAGATGCCCCAGAGACAGATACCAGCCCCAAGGCTCATACAGGCCTAAACAATGGAGTGCTTCTACCTCCAAAAGCAGAGAAGACAAATCACAGCCATACAGGAAACAGTCCCAATGACTTTCCTCTGCCAGCATCAAGCACTTATCTTTTGGCAGCCCCCTTAGGGGGGAAACTATCACTTTTTTCCTCAAAATTGGCACATAATCACCCAGGAAAAATGGGTCTTGAATATAGTGTCCTAGGGCTACAGGTTCCACTTTCACACTCTGACAAGGGCAAAAGGTATGCCAGACCTGCCACACAATCAATGGGCAGAGGCACAAAAGCAAGTTTCATCCCTCATGGACATGAGGGCCATTCAGCAAGTACCACAGCAAGAGCAGGGACAAGGATTTTACTCACGACTTTTCTTGGTACCCTGAAAGGACAAAGCCTGGAGAACAATACTGGACCTGTCTATTCTAAATACATTTCTGGACGTTCCAAAATTCAAAATGTTGACTCTACAGCAGCGTCTGCCTATGCTGGGCAAGCTTGGCTTGTAACTTTGGACCTAAAAGAGGCATACCTGCATGTCCTAATCAGACAGTCTTGCAGAAGATACCTCAGATACATAGCTGGCTCAATGCACTACCAATTCTCTGCACTGCCCTTTGGCTTATCTACTGTGCCCAGGGTCTTCACAAAATGCCTGGCACCAGTAATTGCATTTTGCAGACAGAGGAATTCAGATATATCCTTACTTGGACGATTGCCTTATTCTAGCAGAGAACAAGGACATTCTGCTAAAGCATTTGCCGTTTGTAAAAAGATTATTAATATGCCTGGGCTACACAGTAAACGAAAAGAAAAAAAAAACTAGTACCCTCTCAAGAGATAATATTCCTGGGTGCAAGCTTAAATACAACTGCCCAGATGGCTTATGTCATGCCAGATAAACAAAGGCAACTGACTTCTTACTTCAAATTGTTGGCAACAAAGACCCAGTTATCTGCAAGAAAAATTCTGCAGGCTTTGGGCTTCATGGCATCCTGTATTCTGCTAATCCCATATGCCAGACTGCATATGAGGAAATTACAATGGTATCTAAAAAGTGTTTGGACTCAACATTGCCACAGCCTGGAAACATTAATTACCCTCATTCCCTGCCTGTAACAGGAGTTTTGATGGTGGGCACAGGCCTGTCACCACAACAAGGGACAGCCATTCAACTTGCCCACAGCCAGGCAGTCAATAAAAACAGATGCATCAGATTATGCCTGGGGGGCCCACATGGCAGGAAAATGTATTCAGGGCACATGGCCCAAAAGTCAAATGCATCTTCATATCAATCAAAAAGAGATGCTGGCTGTTCAGAATGTTCTGACAGATTTCAAGGATCTTCTTCTTCATCCAGGACAACTACTGATAACGACGGACAATACTACAGTTATGTGGTACATAAACAAGCAGGGAGGCACACATTCCCTCCCCCCTCTGCAGACAAGCCATGACTTTGTGGGATACAGCATTGACTTATCAAGTTCACCTGCAAGCACAGTTCCTGCCAGGAAAGATAAGTACTCTGGCAGATGAACAAAGCAGAAACATCATGGATCCCCACGACTGGAAACTGGATCAACAAATATTCAGTATGATAACAAGGAGATGAGGACGCCCAGACATAGATCTATTTGCCTCCCCTCACAACTGCCAACTACGGAGATTCTGCACAAGGACATATCACAAGCAAGCATGGAAAGTGGATGGCTTATCCTTCAGCTGGAAAAACCTAACAGTATATGCCTTTCGTCCCCTGCCTGTCCTCCCCAAGGTACTCCTAAAAGTCAGACAAGAGAAGCCAAAAATGATACTGATTGCCCCAGACTGGCCATGCCAGCACTGGTACCCAGTCCTAAAGAACTTGTCTCGAGGTCCTCCCTGGACATTGCCTCAAATTCCTCACTTACTGACCGAACAAAACAATCAGATCCTGCACAGCCAACTCAGGACCTTAAATCTGGCAGCATGGCGGATATTGTAGCCATTCAGAACACTCCTCTCTTGAAAGCTGTGATGAATGTTATTTTGAAGGCCAGGAGGCCCAGTACCAGAAAATCTTATGCGGAAGAATGGAAGAGATTCTGTGCTTGGAACCATGCACAAGGAATTGACACATTTGTACCAAATATTCCTCAGATTTTGCAATACTTAACTGAGATGCTGGACAAAGGCCTATCCTTTTCATCAATAAAGATCCATGCCTCTGCCATTTCAGCCCATTACAATATGGAACCACCTATTTTTGTCACCCATTAATAAGGCAGTACCTCAGAGGGGCCAAAAACATAAGACCTCCAAGGCGAACACCAATACCTGCATGGGACCTCATTTATGTCTTGGAAAAACTCACGCTGCCTCTTTTTGAGCCAGCCACAACAGCTGGCATAAAATTCTTATCATGGAAAACAGCTCTGCTCCTAGCAATAACTTATGCAAGACGAGTGTCTGAGTTGCAGGCAGTCATGGCTATGGAACCTTTTATCATTTTCCATCCAGACAGGGTTTCTCCGAGTTCAAACCCAACATTTATGCCTAAGGTAGTGTCCAGTGTGACCCTTAACCAAGCCATTCACTTGCCTACCTTTTACCCAAACCCACAGAACAAGGGTGAGAGACTTCTGCATTCTTTGGGCATACACAGACAGCTACGCTTCTACTTGGACAGAACTAAAGCTTTCAGAAAGACTGAGCAACTTTTAGTGCCATATGCTGCAGGATCTCAAGGAAAGGCTATCTCAAAACAGACTGTTTTAAAATGGATAGGCCATTGCATTCATTTCTGCTTTTCCCAACATGGCAAATCAGTGCCTAAGGACATTAGGCCACATTCCACTAGAGCAGCAGCCACTTCAGCAGCCTTCCTCAGAGGAGTACCAACCAAGGACATATTAGAGGCTGCAACTTGGAGTTCAGTGCACACTTTTACAAAGCACTACCACTTACCTCTTTACTCTAAATCCAGAGCAGGCTTTGCCACCGCAGTTCTGCAGGGCCTCATAGCCACTCCTAATTCTATTTAGACCCAGCCACCCAACCTCAGCTTTGGGATTCAACCCAAGAGTAATGACTGCAACAGTGAAACACAATGAACATGGTACAGTTGTGTACCTACCATAAATTTAGATGTTCGAGTGTATTCACTGTTGCAGTCCAGGTTATTCACCCACCATCCCCCTTTTTACTGCTGGGACTTATCTGTACTTCTCTATTCTATACAACCTATGTGGTGTATTTGCTTGTAGATGAAGGTTATGTTTATATTAGTGCATGCAATTTTATTGGCATAATTTTTAGCCTACCCTTTTGGGGGCACCTGACATCTGGGGCAAGAAAAACTGAAGAAAGTGGTGTCGGCTGCATCTTTTATACCCCTGACGCACTGAAGTCAGGGAAGAGGCGACAGCAACTGACGCCGGACCAAGACCTTGGAATTTAGGCCAACTGCGTGTAGCCTGCCAGCAGGATAACCCAAGAGTAATGACTGCAGCAGTGAATACACTTGAACATCTACCTTTATGGTAGGTACACAACTGTACTTTTGGTACCCCTGTTGTCTCAAGACAACCTACTATTGGCATTTTGTCTTTCCCACTTACTGGCTCCCTCACCTTTTTTTCCCCCATTTTGCCTCTGTGGACATCTATATGCCACATGGCCCCACTGGTTGAATTCAAAACATTTAACCCTAGGTCCTGGATGTGTACCTGGGCTAGTGGCTTCCCCTGTTACTGGCAGATTATGTTGGGGCAGTATGGGCTGCCCACCATAGGTTCCTTTAGACTCCTGAGCAGTACTGGGGGTCCCTTTCCTGTGCAGGGATGCCCTGCTTGCTAGGTATAGGTCTCCCTTCTTCCCAGATTCATCTGAAGTAGCACATTGTCTGCCAGCTAACTAGATCCTCATGTTCTCAGGCAAAGTGCTAAAGGATTGTTCCCTCACCAGAAGATCTGCCGGCCCTTCAAAAGTGGTGACATGACATCCACTCACCCACCTATGAAAATAAGTGCTCTGTTCAGCAACATATTCACACACATTTTCATCTGCTTTGCGTCTATGCTCACAAAACTTGTTCCTCTAAGTTTCAGGTTTCTAACAGACAATTCTTAACAGCAGTACAATCAAAGAATCATGATCAGAACGTTTAGACAACACAGTTACAGCTTTACCATGGAGTAAGGGGGTCAGGAACCGTACCCAGAGCCTTTGGTCAACATCATACTGTTTACATACCCTCTCAAACATATGGATGAAACTATCAAAATTATCCCCCTCTGTAAACTGCAGAAGAAATTTACTGACCTTTGTGCTTCTGGGGTCTGGTTACTCCCTTCCCCATTACCTCCATGACTCTGGTAAAGAGTCAGCATCACCTTTTCATGCTGCCTCTGCCTGTCGTCCTCCTCAGCTTCCGACTGTAGCAGTTTCTCATTCTCCTCAGCCTGTAAAATCTCAGTCTCTCTGCTGCTTCTGTTTCCACACGCCTGGCCTCCAACTCGTGTCTTTAGCTCCAGATGGATTTTTAAGTCCTCTGCAGAAAGGTGGAGCTGTTCATTCTCTGAGTGTTGTACATCTCCACGGCCAGACTGATCGCCCTCCTGATGGCTGTTTTCTGATGCAACTGTGATCAAAGCTACAATCATGTCTACCTTACTGAGGTTTCCATGCACCAGACCCTTAGCTTGGCACATCTCAGCCATCTGGCTCCTTGTCAGCTTGCAATACTCCTCTGCGAACATGCTTGCCTGCTCTCCCTGACTAACTAAGCTAGCAAAAGAAATAAAACAGTTGTGATTTGAACTCTGAATATTCACTGTGTGGCTGATTTATAGTACAAAAACACCTTCAGTGATCACTGTACACAAGCTACAGGAATTCACTATCCCCACCACTACAAGGCAGTTGCCATCCAATTAATATGTGGTGTGGATATCCCACCACTGATTACCAATTAATATGTGATACCCGTGAACTGGGCCAGTAATCAAGGAACTTCCATCCTCATCATTAACACCAGTGAGGGATGTCCACATTGAGAAGGATAACAAATACACACAGTAAAGTACAGTTTCCCTTAAGAGCACACAGAGGTCACAGTCAGTCTGGGGTTGGTTTCTCCCTTTCTCTCCAGATCCCGAAGAAGACTCCCCACTGGCACTGCTATAGGGTGCAGATCTCAGCCTAGAGGTCAAGCTAAAACTTCCAGCACCCTCTCTGTCCAACCTGTGCTTTGTGTCCCTGCCCAAGTATATGACGCACACACACTTTGAGATAAGAGTTATATGCAACCACACAGACACTCCTGGGGAAGGCTGGCACAGGTTCTCCAGCTATGCCCCTTCCTGCCAGTCTATAAGGTAGTACCAGTTGCCACCAACCACTAATATCAGGTACTAAAAAGGCCCTTACCAAAGGTGTCCAATTATTACTGTGCAATATTATTATCCAAATAGTAAGTGCGACCCAGGGCTAAAGCTATTGGAGTAGTTTCGACAGTATCACTATATACATGTAATGTACTCTAGAGCTTAAATTATCACTGCACAAAACAGCAACAGTTGAAAGGTTTAAAAATATTTAATAATAAACACAAGACTATACTTACTACGCAGCGCTAGTCAAGAATTCAGAGATCACAGGAAAATTCTTAAAATAATACAGTAGAGTAGTTCTGACATCGACAGAAGACAGCTAGACTAAACTTATTATTTTCTAGCTATATCCAAGAGCAATCACAAATGTTCATCATGTTTCACTGTTGCAGTCCTAACTAATTGGTTATCCGGCTCCCGGTAGCCCTTGATCGGCCAGAATACCAAAGGTAAGTAAAAATAACGTTGGCTGCCATGGGTTGTAAAGGACGTCAGGGCGTTCGATATAAAAGGAGGCAGCCGACGTCACTTCCTCAGTCTTCCTTGCCTTGGTGCCCGAAGCAGAAGCGTTTCATGCACGAGTGCCAGTCGGCAGTTTACCTTTGTTGGTTTCCGACTACATGTTGAAGTCTACTACAGCTAAGTACCCTGTTGGGAATCCTTTTTTCTTGCCTTAACGAATGTCAGTAAAAGTTAATAATTGCCTTACCTGTGGAAAGCAGATTCCCCATAGAGATTTTCATTCCTATTGTATTATTTGTTTAGGCCTTGACCATGACGTTCCTAATTGTGAACTCTGTGCTGCCTCTAATCAGCGTACTATCCGTCGTCGGGCTAAGCTTTTAGCTAAGCATTTTGGAGTTTGGCCTAGGTTTGTCGGTATGGCGTCCGCCAGTATTCAGGCTCTGGATATCCCCAAAAACGTAAGGATAAGGACTGCGACAGGCCTTAGAAAGTTAAGTCCTTGGATGATGTTAAGATGGTTGTCAGTCAGGCAGTAGCCAGTGAGACACCTTTGCAGCCCCTGCAGTCTGCGGATTTACAACCGCAGACCTTGATTGAGACCATTTTGGAGTCCCTTAGGCCTCCGGCCTCTGTTTTGCCTTCCGACCTTTCTCCTGTCACCTCTTCAGCTGGAGCCGCTAAGCTGACTCCGGTGTCTGAGGCCTCCATTCTGTCGTCAGACAGAAAGCTCGCTCTTTTGACTTCTGCTGCAACTTTGGTGGTTGCCAGGCCTCCCGAGTCCTTCAGGCTTGCAGGTAAATCTTCCATTCGTAAGCCTGTGAAAAAGCAGGTTCCAGTTTCTTCTCATTCCCCTCAATCTCAAATGGTTAAAATGGCTAATGACCTTTTGACTCTTATTAGGGGTTCTCAGCCTCCTTCCTCTAAAAGGAGTAGGGATGTTTCTCCTGAGACTTTGTCTTGTTCAGGTTCTGATTCTTCCAGCATTTCTGCTGATGAAGAGGAAGTTTCTCAGGCTTTTTCTCCTGTTGAGGATTCAGATGCAGAGGAGTCCATCCATTCGGCTTCTCCCCCAGAGGATTTCTCTTTTGGTGATACTTTAAATACCCTCAGGGAACATTTTAAATGGGAAAGTCAGGATTATCCCCAATCTAAGAAACAGATTAGGGAGTTTCTGGATTTACCTCAGCATAAGCCTCTGGCTATTCCCCCAGTGTTGGAAGTTGTTGATGTTTTTCTGGAAAATTCCTTGCCTCCAAATTCGGTTCCTCCTGCTCCCAGGAAACCTGACAGGTATTGTAGAGTCCCTGATTCTCATCTTTTTCTTTTCAGGAACCCCTTGGCGGATCCAGAGGTCATTTCTCAAGGCTCTAAAGGAGTTAAGGCCACTGATACCAGAAATTCTGTTCCTTCTGACAGGGAATCTAGACAGGTGGGGTAAAAAAGTTTATATCTCTGCCACTCTTGCTATTAGGGCTACTAATTGTCTTTTTCATATGCTGAAGTACCAGCAGCACACCTTGGAGGCTATTACGTCCAGAATCACAAGTGTGCCTCTTTTGGTGGAGAGTAAGGACATGCAGGATTTGCTGAATTCTGCCAGTCTTGTCAGTAAGCAATATTTACGTTGTGGTTTTGACATTCTTGAAGCCACCTGCAGGGTTACAGCTACAGGATCTGTTATTAGAAGGCACACTTGGCTCAGGGAACAGCCTCTTCCAGAACCTGTCAAGGCTAAGCTTTTGGATGTACCTTTGCATAAGGACAGTCTTTAAGGCAGCAAAGCAGAGGAAGTACTCAAGATGGAGGATAAGGCCAAGTCCATGCAAACTCTTGAGGATTTTCTGCAAGTTCAACCTCCTCGCTTTAGCAGGACTTACACTTCTAAGAGTTGGACTTTTCCAGATACCAGCAGACAGAACCGTTCTAGGACTAGAGGTTACAAATCTTCTAGGGGGCAGGTGGCTACCCCTCAAAGGTCTAAGCGTTGGCAGGCTTCCACATCCAAGGCGGGAAGTTCCAAGCCTGCATCTCAATCTAAACACTCTCAATGACTTTTGCCAACTTCTGCCTGTTCTTGCTTGCCTGGAGAGTCCTTTAGGGGGAAGGTTGGCCCTTTTTTGTAGATGTCTGGGCTACTATCACAGACTACAAATTGGGTGCTCAGTACTGTATCACTAGGGCTCAAGTTTTCTTTCCGCACCTTCCCAGTTCCCAAAGGCTCTCCGGACATCCCTCCAAACCAAAGGGCAGAAGTAGAAAAACAAATTTTGTCACTGTTTCATCTGGGAGCAGTTCCCAAAGGATCCCTGGACGTCCCTCCAAACCAAAGGGCAGAAGTAGAAAAACAAATTTTGTCTCTGTTTCATCTGGGAGCAATAGAATCAGTTCCTGCTCAGCAGGTAGGCCAGGGGTTTTATTCCAGGCTTTTCCTAGCTCCAACAAAAGAAAGCACCTGGCATCTTATACTAGATCTATCCATTCTGAACTTTTTTAGTAATTCCAAAGTTCAAAATGCTCACTCTGCATCTGTTGCTACCAATGCTAGAAAAGGATTCCTGGCTGGTAACTTTGGATCTCAGAGGCTTATCTGCACATGCCTATCAGGGAAAGTTGCAGGCAGTTACTTCATTTCAGGGTGGGCAAGCAATTCTCTGCTCTGCCATTTGGCTTATCTACTGCTCCCAGAGTTTGCACCAAGTGCTCCAGTCATTGCTTTTTGCAGGCAGAAGAAAATTCAGATTTATCCGTACTTAGACGACTGTCTAATTCAAGCAGATTCTCATGAACAGCTGTTAAAGGATCTAGAATTTGTAAAGACTATTCTCTCTTCCCTGGGTTACACTCTCAACGAGGAAAAATCGAAAATGGTACCATCCAAGGAGATAACATTCCTGGGAGTAAGTCTGAACATAGTCACCCAGATGGTATATCTCACCCAGGAGAAGCAGACAGCTCTTTCAGTTTACTTCAAAGACTTGGCAAGCCTGTCCCAGCTCCCTGCAAGGAAATATCTGCAAGCTCTGGGATTCATGGCCTCTTGCATTTGCATTCTCATGATTCCATATGCAAGACTGCATATGAGGAAATTGCAATGGTACCTCAAGAACATTTGGTGTCAACACACACAGGACCTTGATATTATGATTCCTCTGCTTCCATCTCTGCAGACAGAGTTTCTGTGGTGGGCAAGAGCCTGTCTACAAAAAAAAGGCGTACCTTTTCTCCCACCTCCTGCCACTCAAGTTCTTACCACAGATGCATCAGACTACGCCTGGGGAGCACACCTGGATGGCAAATGCATACAGGGATGTTGGAATGCCCAGCAGATGCACCTGCACATAAATCTAAAAGAGTTGATTGCAGTTTTGCAGGCCTTACTAGCTTTCAAGCATCTTCTTTCTTCAGGGACCCTGCTCATCAGAACAGAGAACACCACAGTCATGTGGTACATCAACAAGCAGGAATGGACTCATTCTTACCCCCTGTTCAGATAGAGCATGAATCTTTGGTCCATGGCAGCATCCTTAGACCTTCATCTCTTAGCTCAGTTTCTTCCAGGAAGGCTCAGTGTTTTGGCAGACCAGTTGAGCAGACAAACCCTGGATCCTCACGAGTGACAGCTGAACAGAGCAGTCTTCTACAGCATCATTCAATGTTGGGGCACTCCTCAGGTGAATCTTTCTCCTCCCCAGACAACCATCTTCTGCCTCTCTTTTGCTCCAGACAGCATCACAGCAGAGCCTGGAGCCTGTCCTTCCCTTGGAAGTGGCTATAAGTTTACGCCTTCCCTCCTCTTCCTCTTCTTCCCAGAGTGTTATTGAAGATCAGGGACGAACGACCAAGGACTATTCTCATAGCGCCGAACTGGCCCAGACAGCATTGATATCCACTGCTTCGCAGTCTCTCCCAAATTCTTCCTTGGCTTCTTCCTCTGAAGCCAGATCTTTTGGTTCAGGAAGGGGGAAACATTCTGCACTAGGAAGTCCTATGCTGGCAAATGGGAAAGGTTCTCTCGGATGCAGGCTAGAGGGGATTCTTCTTTTCAGCCTACCCTTCCTCTGATCCTGGAATAACTGGCTGAATTGCTTCAGGGTGGTCTTTCTTTATCCTCTATCAAGCTCCATGCTTCAGCCATTTCTGCTCATTGTTCTTTTGAACAACCCATTTTCTCTCATCCCCTGATGAAAATGTTTCTCAGAGGTGCCTGCAACTTAAAACCTCCCAGAAGGGCACCTACTCCAGCCTGGGATCTTAATTTTGTTCTAGAGAAACTCACGGTTCCTCCTTTTGAGCCAGCTGCCACTGTAGATTTAAATTTCTCTCTTGGAAGACTGCCTTCCTCTTGGCTATAACTTCAGCAAGGAAGGTTTCGGAGCTGCAAGCTTTGATGGCTGTGGAGACTTTTCTTATTTTCCATGCAGATAGGGTCTCTCTGAGAACCAGTCCTTTCTTTATGCCTAAGGTGGTTTGTAGCCTGACTCTTAATCAGTCCATAAACCTTTCCTAATCTTCGAAATAGAGCTGAAAGGATCCTACATTCTTTTGATGTGCATAGACAGCTCAGGTTTTACCTGGACAGGACTAAAGACCTTTGGAAATCAGCACAGTTATTGGTCAATTTTGCCCCTGGAGCTCAGGGCAAGGCTATTTCTGGCAAACCATTTCCAAGTGGATTGCACATTATATCACCTTTTGTTATTCCTTTCATGGCAAGGTTCCTTCTCAAGGGGTTAGGACCCACTCAACTAGAGCAGCTTCCACTTTTGCAGCCTTTTTAAGGGGTGTCCCTACTAAAGATATTTTGGAGGCTGCCACATGGTCTTCTGTTCACACTTTCACAAAACATTATAATTTGCTCTGTTTTCCAGAGCCAGGGCAGGGTTTGCCACTGATGTGTTGCAGGGCATTATCTCCAACCCTTGATTCTGTTGGTTCCTCCTCCCTTTTCTCTGGGCTTTGGTAATCAACCCATTAGTTAGGACTGCAGCAATGAAACACGATGAACATAGTACAGTTGTGTACACTTACCATAAATGTAGATGTTTGAGTGTATTCATTGTTGCAGTCCTGGTTTCCCTCCCTCCTTCCCCCTTTTTTGATCCTCTCCTATTCTCTTTTCCTGAGGTGCAGGCTAAATTGGATATTTGCCAAAATTGCTTTTGGTTTAAGCCTTATTTCTGGGGGCTTCTGTCTGTTATGGCAAGAAAGACTGAGGAAGTGATGTCATCTGCCTCCTTTTGTATCGGACACCCTGACGTTCTTTAGAACTGACTGCAACCAACGTCATTTTTACTTACCTTTGGTATTCTGGCCAATTGAGGGCTACCGGGAGCCGGATAATCCATTAGTTAGGACTGCAACAGTGAATACAGTCGAACATTTGCATTTATGGTAAGTGTACACAACTGTTCTTTCTAAATAAACTTACATGTAGAGCAAAGCAGAGTACTGGTGAGTTGTTGTCCGCTTTAGACAAAATCCAAAATGCTCTCTCTGTCTCTAAGAAAATCTTTTAAATTTGATAATACATCCTGCTGACTCATTTCAGATTACATCATTCTTAACAATTCTCTGATTTCCCAGGATTAGTAAGCTTGCACCTGGTCAGGAAACCATGGCAATTAAAGAAATTATATATATAAAATCTAGCAATTAACTCTGGTCTCAAAACAATAGAATCCGCTGGTTCAGACACCACGGCTCCGAACCCTTAGAACAGTCATAAAATGCTTGATTTATCAGCTTTCTTACAGCAGAGTGCACAGTTACATTTTTGCAGTTCAACACCCAATATAGTCTTCTCGCATTTAAGAGAGCAAACCTATGGCTTTTATTAATATTTACAAAGACAGAATTGCCTACAAAATTCTGTCTAACTAGGCTGGCAGCCTTTACATATCTTCACACAAGTCTCTTCCTTTTTTGAGCCCTTAGATTGCCTAAAATAGATATTACTTTGAATAATAAATTTATCCGAGCATGTGGGGTTATCATCTTATAATACTCTGTTATCTTAATTCACAAATGGAATAGGCTTTTTGTTAATGTGATAGGGAAACATATATTTACAGTTATATAATCTATGGGGCTCTGTGTCACTTCTGTTAATTAGCTTCTTCGTAAAGGTAAATTATTCTGTTGAGTATTGGATTTCTAGAAAGCATTTATACAGTGCTATTTGTGCATAAAGCATTACATTATGTAACCCTAATTTGTGGACTCCAGTAAGAAGGAATTTCACTAAGATGCTTCGTAAGATCTTTATCAAGTTGAGAATGGGCATTATTATGAAATGTATCATTGGATACAAAGTTATGTATACATCCTCATCACCTTATCTCCTCGAGGTAAAGAGAAGTAAAACTGGTTGTAGCCTGGCCTTTTTGAAATAACTTTGTGTACCGTGTTTAATTTATGTATGTTTTTTGTTAGTGAAGCTTGTAACTAGAAATTTTAATGTTGTGAATAATTTGGATTTTCTTTGAATCTTTTACTGTGCCATTTTGTGAACATTGAACATTCTGATAAACTCCTGTAGCTGCTGCTTCACTCCTTTTTATGGGACTTGTGGATTCATGTGCATTACCTAAGTCTTATCTTCTAGAAGGGGATACACTGGACGTCCACTTCTTTGCTAGAGGAGGGGATATGGTTTGGTGTTTCGCTTATTTTAAGTACCTCTAAGTGCATTTGATGTACTTTTTTTTTGACGTTACTGGAAGCCATCTGTTGTACTAAAGCTAAAACCTGAACTGTTTTGCTGAACAGCTGCAAGATTCTCCCCAGTCAGACCATTTTCCTTCCCCTTTTCTGGTTGATTTTCTCTTACTTTCTCCAAATTGCTCCTTTGATAGTATCCAGGCAATGTAATTACTCACCAGTAACTGAGTTGCAATGTTGCACCCAAATTGATACCTTTTACTGGCTTTTTAAACTTTTTTGTTTTCACAGTGGGAGAGCTCTGATCAACCTTTCGATTAGTGTGCAGCCATCTAGGAAATCATGCTGACCACTTTTTAAGGGTGGACAGTATAAATGGTAATTATTGTGTAGAAGATGAAGAAATAATATGGTGTATTTGGAAATAATGCAACTTTTAAGTCCGTTTTGATTTCCTTACTTTAATTGTGAGTGTTTTATTCATGGAAGTGATATACTACAGGCAAACCCAAAGTTGTTCAGTTAATATAAACAACAGTATTGTAATTTCAAGAAGTAGAAAACAGTGTTCCCACAAATAGAATGACTATGAAAGTTGGAAATACTATAGCAAACCAATTGTTCCATTCCACAGATAACACTTAGAATTGACAATTTACCCCACTTAGTACCTGGTTTACTGAAAATGATTTCAAGTTAAACAAACCCTAGCCTCAGCTTGTAGTATAGGCATACTCTACTACTACGTGAACATGTAATCAGAAGCATGGGTTAGACAGTTCCTACTCCATCGATCATCATGTGGCAACTATAGTCAGTTAATCCTTTGAGTTTACACAACTAATACAAATGGTCTATCATCCAGACGTAAGGATACCATTGTTCCCTTATATTCAGCAGTGATTAAGCCAGTCAGAGAGTACAATAAACACTTTGGGATGTACCTCACTTGACATGTCAAGCAAGTACAAGAAGTCTTGGAGGTTCATAACTAAGGAAATTACAGGCTTAAAGGCCCTGAATTTCCAAGAGAAGCTAGAAGCGAAACTAGAAGCTCTTATAGTATCTTGAGGGGTGATGTGTGCCTCACTTACCACACCATTAGAGACCCTACTGTCCTTGATCTCTAGAAATCTGGCAGTTGTCTTAGAGGATTAAAGAGCTCTTGAGTTGTTTTCTGTGGTCCTGTGGTGCCAAGTTGGTTTCCCTCAGCTTCTGTAGTCTAACTGTGTGATTCTGAGTAAGTCACATAACGAGACACAGTTCCCTGGCTGAGCCTAAAAAAAATCCATGTAAATCAGTGCTCTGTCCCAGAAAACAAATAAATGAATAAAATATCCCATATCTTTACAAGTCTGATAGCTTTGCATACACTAGAACCAGTGACCAAAATCTTCACCAGCAGATAAGTAGCACAGGATAGCGAGACAGCTTCATTATACAGCACATCCCCATCAATGTAGTAAGCTGTCCATGCAGGTTAAACAGTGCAATGCATTATCATTCTTGAAACAAAACCCTGCTGATTGGATGAGTACCTTCAAATTTACCCTGAGACTAATTGGCCTAGCCCTCCTTGAAAACGGGGTGCAACCTGAGAATGGATATTGGCAAGCACTGATGATTGCAAGACTAAATTGCCTTTACTTGAAATTGCTATGAATCTTGCGACACAGGAATTCCTGTATGTCTTCATATAATTAAGTGTTGATTAGGAAAATGTAAAAGAAGAAAGACCAAAACTAATTTTATCATTGTCTGCTGAGTGAGAGAGTATTTATTTTATTCATCCTTTGTTGGCCAGGTTAGTAGTCTCTCTTCAGAGGAGTCCTGAGGTGGTAGTTATACTACTAGGGGAAATTTGGCCAAGACATTGGGAAACTACTAGGGGGAATTTGGCCAAGGCATTGGGAAACTTCTAGTCTTTTTGATAGGGGCAGTGGGAATTTGAAATCCATTTGAGCTACCCCCAACTCTAACAGATGGGACCTCAGTTTAGTAGCTCATCTGAAGGACAGCACATTCAGGAGTGCAGCACCCCTAATGCTGCACTGCAGTGTCATACATCCAATCACCTGGAGTGGGAGTAGAACCCACAGCCTTCTAGTCTTCCAGTCCCAAAGACGTGTGTACTACCTGTTCAGCTGTTGACACTGCTGTTTATGGCTCTCCAGACCGTGGCAATGCAGGAAATCCTTGCAGCGTTAGACAACACCCCATGCCTGGACTGACAGCATAGACGTCCCAACAGCATCATTAGGTTATTTTTTTTTTTTTTTGTTGAAGGCAACAAAGTAAGTTTCCCAAATTGCAGAAGTGGAACCTTTTCTACTATCTTTACAAGAGTTTGTTATACTTTTGCTTTATTGCTGTGTTTGGTTAAAAATCTGTTTTGACTGAACTCTGGTATTAGGTTACCAATAGCTATGCTTGCGGTTGATAGATTCTACCAAAGGTTTACCTCAGTTGTCTAATCTGCCTTGGTGAAACTCGTGATTTCAGTCTAAGTCTTGCGCTTTCTTTTATATATTTACTGATTTTATAGTGAAAGGCACATAATTTATGCTCATTTCTTGAATATAAACATCTTTCAGCATTAGGCCAAGGGGTGGCTTGCCATATCCTTGTTGGAAGAAATACCTTCATGAAGCAGATTATCTAATGCATAGAGAACTAGACAAGAAGTTAGGAGGTTAAGTTACCACAGGCAAATAATGAATGGCCTTTGCAATTTCATTTAGACTTCTGCGGTGGTACAGCAGTAGTGTTGTTACCTCACAGCAAGAGGTTCTCCCGTTCGATTCTCGGCTTGGCTTGGGAGTGCCTTCTGTCTGCATGTCTTCCCCGCAGTTGGGTAGCTTTTGAAATACATGCGTACGTAAATGGGCGTGCCTTCGTTGAAGGCTGGGCGTCGAGCTGGCACCTCGGCGTTTTGAAAAAATCTACTGCCAATCATTAGTGGACCGGAGTTCCTCTGTGGCGACCCCTTACCAGGAAAAGCCGAAAGACAAACAACAAAACTTTGCAATCTCATTTAGACCTGTGAAAGGCTGTGGGTTTAAGCCCAGAAAAGGTACAGATTTAGCAGACTGAATCATTGATAACTCCTTCTGCTGGATTCTGTATTACAATAGTAGTGGGATGCAGGCATTTCAGTCTTGCTGTGGCTGATTGGAATCAGCTGCTTTATCACATATGGACTCTGGTTCCCAAGCACCTCCAGTTAGCCAGCTTTTGACTCAGTGTTCTGTAGACCAGTCACATTCTTTGGATGTTTCAGTAATTTTTGTCCATGAGCCTCTCAGCCTTAGAAAGGAGATGTCCTCCTTTTGATGGAAAAAAAAAAAACAGGATACCTGGGCTGTCAATATTGTACCTCTTAGGCCTTATTGCCACCTTTTAGATGTCTGTCTCACTAATGCACATATCTGCTCTTGCTGTTTTTCACTAGTAGCATTTCATGGAAGAGTTTGTGATGACGTGCCAGAGGAGTCATAGATCTGTCTATGCAGTGGGTTAACTGTTTACTAGCAGAATAGCACCACACTAAAAGACGACTAGAGAACCATCTATGAGTAGTCCATGGGATTCGACTTATGTTATAATGAAGACTTGATCTACTCAGATTAGAAGTATTGCTCCAGCTGTAAAACTGACAAGGAGGATTCCTTGTCTTTTGTTGTGTTGTTCACTTCTGAGAAATCTGTAGTCTGATGGAGCTTTTCATTTGGGAGAGGAGGAGTTGCCAGACTCCCATGTATAACATTTAGATATTCTGAGTATTGATGAACCTACATACAACAGCCATTCCTCCAGTAATTTGCACATTTCAGGACACCTTTGAGAGGGACACTTAAGAACCTTACTGTCGACACTAGCACCCAGAAAATCATGTTTCTCAACAACGGAGAAAGAATTCAGAATATGGTTATTTCATGGGATGCTGCCCCATAAAAAGATAGCTGTATGCTTGATAGATTTAAAAACAAAAAATTTGTCTGCTGTTTTATGAATTATGGATGTTAATTGCCAAATCCATTTGCTTCAGTGTCTAATGGAAGATGTGTGAGGAAATTCTTAACTCAGTTTTCAGGCAACACATTTCAGAGCTGTTGCTTGTCCACTGTCATGCAAAGTATTTTAAAAAGTTTGCATAAAAGGACAAAACTATTCAGATGTTTATACGTTTTACCATTCTCCAATATACAGGTATAATCAGTACTTTTCAACAAAGCAGTGGAGCCTTTACTGAAAGCTATGTAGTGGTGAAAAATTTAAGCAAAAGAGAGGTTTCAGAAAGAGACACTGAAGATGGGGGCGTGGCCAAGGATGAACACAGGATAGCAGCAGATTTCTTCAGCTCCACCAATTTCATTACACTGAGAGGAATTAATTACTTAAAAAATTAATTTTTGAAGTAATTTTCTTTCTAAATATGTTGGTTTTATATAGTTCTTGAACTATATCTAAAAAAGAAAGGAAATCTTAACAATATTCCTGTCAGAAATCACTTTGGAAATTTTCCTGTCAGTTTATCAGTCTGAAATGAGTTCCAGTAAGACAAATTCTCAAGACTCCAGCATCAAGAAAGAACTTCAGTCTCTGATAATTATAATCCAGCAACTTACTGCTAAGATGGATAAAATGGATACTAAAACAGACACCTTCATAGAAAAAACTACAAAACAAATAGACTTGTTACATATAGACCTGCAACAACAGAAGATCCAGATGACAGGCATAGAAGAAGCTGTGAATGACATGGAAAATAGAATACAAGAAGAGGAAATCAACATTGAGTTTCTGCTGAAACAAAATACACATTTACAAACAAAGCTGGATGACCTGGAAAATAGATCTAGGCGCAATAACATTAGGATTTTTGGACTGCCAGAAAATATTGAAGGTAACAATATTACTTCTTTTTAACAACATGGCTCCCTAAAACTTTAGACTTACCAGAAGCATTCTCTTTTGGTATCGAAAGAGCACATAGATCTATAGCTAATTCTAACTCTAACAAAAACTATCCTAGATCAGTTATAGTTAGATTTCTATCATCTTTTGATAAAGAGATGGTTCTTAAATCTGCTTGGGCTAAAGCTCCTGTTAAGATTAATGAGACAACTGTGCGTTTTGACAATGACTATTCTTCCATGGTAATAGCTAAAAGAAAAGTTTTTCTGCCACTAATAAGGGAGCTTAAAAGCACAGTTTAAAACATACCTTCTGTTTCCTGCCAAGCTTAAAATCTTCCTTCCTGATGGTCCTAAAATTTTCGATGATTTAGACTCTGCTTTACTGTTTATCAAAAAAAATAAGATTTTGGATAAAATAGAGGAAATGGAATGGGCTAGTCCTTCATTAAAGAGACTGGCAACTGAAACTTCATGGAAGACTTCAGAGAAGAAGAAGAGACTAAAAAACAAATGATTTGTTCTATGTTTTTTTTTCTCTCATCATTTTATTTCATTATTAATCTTTTTAAATATAGTTCCTGCATTTCCAAGAAGCCACAAATATTTTGAAAAAGATTTAATCAAAGTTATTCTCTGTGTGCAATTAAATGTTTTGTTTCATAACTAGTCAAAATATCTGGAGATTTAATGGCAAGCTGTGATTCAACTTGTTTCTCTTTCTGAAAAGGAGAAGTAAGGTCAGTAATTTGATACATTTTTTTTTCTTTATCTTTTTTTTCTTCTCCTTTTCTTCTTTTCTTTGTTTAAACAATGACATTCTATTTAGATTATGTAGTGGGTAAAGGGTGGGGGAGGGCAGGGAGAGAAGAGTAATGAAAATATGATTAATAGAATAACATATTTATTCCTTGTAAAAAGTTTATATGTTCTTCAAATGCTATTCCTAATTATACTTTCTTGATTATACTGCTTATGCTTGTTTGTAAATAATCTGTCATGCTTTAATTAATAATAATTAGAACTAAATAATAGTAAATAATATGTTTTATTTTTAACTCTATTAATATAAACAGTAAGTAATATTCCATTGTATATACTTCTTGTAGCTTTCTCTTACATTTTTTTATTTCTACTTTACACCCTTTTACTTTCTACTCTCTTTTTCTTTTCTTTATTAATATATAGAAATGCTTTTGATCATATAGACACAGTAAATAATAAGATTTGCATAAAAATTGAGTTGGGACAAAAATATTGAGTTTTATTACTTATTAATAATTTTGGGCTTAATTTCATTTACATAGAGGCTGTAATGAAGATTTTGTCATGTTTAGATGCATTTACACTGCAAAATGAATGTTTGTGACTAGTTTTTAATAAGTTTCCCGCCAAAATGTTAAGAGAGACAATCTGAGATGTGGGCTGTCTCATGCACAGTGTCCATGAGCTACTTCAAAAGCTTCAACTCTCAGAATTCTCACAGAGAAGCTGAAAGCAGCCAGTCTCACCTTTGACCTAGATATCACACTGACACATCACAGATTCAGGAATGTCACTCTACCAGGAAATAGAAATGATACAAATGCGACTATGTGAAGGAAAATGAACTCTTTAACATCTAAATGTGAGTTATTTTATATAATTACTTAAATATCTATGTTATAATTCATAAAATATGTCAGTTATAATGAGTTTAAATGATACAGTTTCTTGTAGTAAGTAAATGTCTTATTTTAGAAGGCATAGAAAATGAAACATTTATTCAAGTGTTTTTGAAAATCTACTTAACAGCAGCTTAATAATCTGTGTTAAAAACTTATGTTCCAAACATATACATTACTATAACTCATTTAATTCATCTGATTGACAAGCATAACTAATTTTATAACTCTATTCTGGAAGAAATTGTCATGTGATATATTTTAAAGCAGTAGTATAGTATGGTTGTAAAATCTGGTTACTAAAATGTGTTTGCTGTGCATTATTTTGTATAAAGCAGACAGATTTATTGTAGGGACAGCAAGTAAGATAGTGCTTGGCAAGGACACAACTCAGTGAGATCAGATATATATATATGTATGTGTGTGTGTGTTTGTGTGTGTGTATATGCATATGTATATATATATGTATATGTGTATGTGTGTGTGTATGTGTATATATATATATGTGTGTGTGTATATATATATATATATATATGTGTGTGTGTGTGTATATATATATATATATGTGTGTGTGTGTATGTATATATGTATATAAGTGTTTCTGAGAATCTGCATAACTATGCAGTATGATTTATAACAATTTCTATGAATACGATATTTTATTCTATTGACAATAATGAGTTTGAGTAAATGCTCATATACAAGCAATTCAAGGTTTTTTTGGAAGCTGTTAATTGCATTTACATGACAGAAAATAGATGCATCTTAATATATGTAATGTCTGAATCATATTAGCCAAAGTTTTTGATTTAAATGAATGTTAGAACTTATTTTCTCTCCTCTTGATTTCTAACATCAAGATTATTTGAATGCTATTTGAATACAAGTGTTTTATATTACATGGATGTATATAGTAGTATGAACAGTTTTAAAAAAAAAAGGTTTATTTTAGTTTATATGATGCTGTTTTACCAAATGTGTAGTTTTGTCTTGCTAGATAATTGAATTGAAAACTGTTAACCTCAGTTAAATATAACTAGTATTAAATTGATAAGGTGGTAGCTGAGGTACTGCTGCTTAGGGTAGGGGGTTAACTTGAGTGGTAAATACTACTCTAAGTTGGAGTTTATAACTCCAGGCTGGATGCAAGGTTTAATCCTTACATTAATTTCACTTGTTCATTGTTATTTGTATATAGTTTTGACATCCACAATATATTTTGTACATTCATTGTCACTACAAACAAAATTGAATCCTATACGAAATCCCATAAGAGATTCAATAAATACAGCTATATTTAAAGGTACACCTAAAGGAGATGTAACATTACTTATCTTGTTATTTGTTATTTTGATCATAAGATTCTTAAGTTTTAAAAATGCCAAATGACATCTTTAAAAGGAATTTCTTTAAACATTAATGGATTGAATAATCCATGTAAAAGGGCAAGCCTAATAAGATACATTAATTTACATAAGGCCAACTTAGTCTTCCTGCAAGAAACCCATCTCTTGAAAAAAGATATTGATAAACTAGCCACAAACAAATATACAGTATTGGTTAGTTCAGAGCACACTCAGAAAAGAGGAGTGGCTATTTTATGGAATAAAAGTATGCCCATTCCTAAAACCATTAAGTCTTATCAGGATGACAAAGGAATGTTTTGTATGGTTACAATACAAATTAATGGGAAGACTTACACTTTAATTAATGTATATTGGATACCTGGAATTGGTATTAATACAGTGAAACATCATCTTGATAAGATCATATCATTCTCTATAGGAGATATTATTTTAGCTGGTGACTTTAATTGTATACTACATGAAAGTGATACTACCACTATAGGGAAAAGAAGAATTGCATCTAATGCAAAACATTTAAATGATTTTGCTAATTCTTATCATTTGAATGATATTAATAATCAGATAGATTCAAAATCATTACCATACACCTTTTTTTCTAACAGATACAAAACTTATTCAAAAATAGATAGGGTCTTTATTTCTAACCAGATGGTAACAGATTTAATTAATTCCAAAATAATTTCATGTCCTATATCTGATCATAATTCAATTGTTTTTGAATTCATGATAAAAATACTCATAATGTTCAGATCAAAAGGATACCAGCATACTTAACTCAACTAAAAGACTATAAAGAATATATACTTTCAGAAGTAAAACATTTTTAGACATAAATAATACTCCTGAAGTCTCCATTGTTTATGTTTGGGATGCCTTAAAATCATATCTATATGGACAAAGTATCAGATGGTATAATAATAAAAGGAAATCCTGGGATAAGGAATTGTTAGATATTCAAAGTAAATTAGACTCTTATAAACATAATAATAAAGAAAATATTATGGACAAGAAAGTTATTGAAGAAATAAACAAACTAAATGAGAAATACAAAGAAATTTTAACTCATAAAGTTAAAATAACTTTAGAGAAATACAAGTTTTTGTCTTATTCAATAAGCCCCAAATACTTACATAGACTTAAAAATAAAACAAAAAGGTTGAATAAACAAAACCATATTAAAGAAATCTTTTCTCTAAGGAAAAAAAGAATGTTTCTAGTATACCAGAAATACTAGATGAATTTAGAAATCACTTTCACAAAATTAACCATAATAACATTAACATGGAACCTAAAGATAAAATAAAGGAGTTTATAACCACAAACATGAATAAAAGCTTAATAAACAACAGATTAAACTATTGGATAAGAGTATTTCATATACAGAAGTTATTACACAAATAAATAAGCTTAAATCAAACAAAGTACCGGGTAATGATGGTATTATACCAGAGATATATAAAATCCTTTCTAAAAGTACATATTCATTAATACATAAGGTTTTTATTTTGGCCCAAACTGAGTTAATAACCCCCCCATCTTGGCAATATACATTTATTTCGCCAATTTTAAAACCTAATAAAGATCCAACTAGATGTTCTTCATATCGGCCCATCTCATTACTTAATGTTGATTATAAAATGTTTATGAGTATTTTTGCTGATAGATTGAAGACTATCATTCGCGGCATTATAGATATAGATCAGACAGGCTTCATTGTAAATAGAAATACTTTTGATAATATAAGAAGAACTTTAACATTAATAGATTTTGCAAATAGGAAAAAGAAAGATTTAACACTTATTAGTCTTGATATAAGTCCAGCATTTGATTCTGTAAGTTGGGACTATCTGCTTACCTTAATGAAGTGCACAAACTTCTCAGATGCATTTGTAAATCTAATTGAGCATTTATACAAAGGAACGTTGGCTTGTATTAAGGTAGGAACATATGTTTCACAAAAAATACCCATTCTTAAAGGTACAAAACAAGGATGTCCACTTTCTCCACTATTATTCACTTTAGTAATGGAGCCTTGGGCTAATTTGATCAGAAACTGTACTGACATATAGAGGGTTTTGAAATAGATGAAAATACAACATCCAAAATTCAACTTTTTGCAGATGATGTTCTAATTACATCAGCAGGATCTAATTCTTCTATGCAGTCTCTATTTGATAACATGATGAATTTTAAAAGTATTTCTGGTTTAATATTCAATGAAGAAAAACTAAAATACTACCTATATATACACGAAAAAATATTCTCATTAGTGATTTTACTAAATATGTACCCAATTCAGGTCAGATAACTTATTTAGGTATAATACTATCTAAAGATATTAAATCTATTATATATAATAATTATAATACCTGTTTTCTTAATATACAAAATCTTTTTAATACCTGGAATAATATGTTTTTACTATGGAGGAGAGACTTACAATTATTAAAATGATAATATTCCCCAAGATTTTATACTTAATACAATCAATAATACTTCCACCTACAAAAATAATTATCAAGAAACTGAATACACTAATGTTAAATTTCCTATGGGCACCTAATAGACCTAGGATTGCATTAAAGAAACATACTAATGGCTGGTCTCAAGGGGTATTTCTTTTCCAGACTTTAATTTATATACTATCTCTTCTATTGTAAAAGTTATTACTTTATTAATAGATCAGTCATATGTCACAAAATGGAAAGATTATTGGGAGCTAATTAGTATGCACTTCATGAAAATCTCCTTAACACATAAAAATATGATTGTAAATAACTCCATGTTATGGTTACTAAAGGAATTTTGTACTTCACCTATTACACCTAAACATATGGTTTGTTACCCATTAAATATTATTAGTTATCGTAACTTTATATTCATGCACCCTAAGTATAGGGAATGGAATTTTATTGTATTCCCTATAATGTATACTCAGGGTATGCTTTTGTCATCTACTTCTGAAGGAACTCATTTAGCTATAGATAATGATCTAAAGTACTGGTATCAGTTGATATCTGATAATAAAGTTAAAAATCTAGATTTCTTAAAAAAAGAATTTGATCTAAGAGAAACTTGCTGGTTAGAGGTTCAGACCTTTAGACAACATATCATTAATAAAATAGATCTAATGTCTATAACAGTTAAAGAATCTATTCCAACACTGATTGATTACTTGATATTAAATTTACAACATAAAGTTTCTGATAAAGGTAAACTTTCATACATACATAAAATTATCAGACAAGAAACTTTTTACAGTGTAGATTCATACTGGAATTATTTCACTTCTATTAATGGCGACCCACCAAATCAACAAGATAAACAATATATATTGGAATCTGCTTATAGAACTATGTCTTCCATTGTCTGGAGACTTTATACATGGAAATTTTTACATAGATCTTTTATACACCTTTGATGATGAATAAAATAAATAATAAAGATAATTTATGTAAGAGATGTAATGTAGAAATTAATGCTGACTGGGCACATATGTTTTATGACTGTATAAAATTGAAAGAATACTGGAAGTCAATTAATGAATTTTTGCAGGCTCTTTTTACAGATAATTTCATTATTTCCAAATCTCTTATATTATTCAACACACCTGTACCTCAAAGTGTTAAAAAGGTTAAGCTTCCCTTGTTATGGTCTATTCTAGCAGTGGCTAGGAAAATAATAACTAGAAATTGGATTTCAGATACACCTCCTTCGTTCAATGAATTTAAAAATGTTATGAATATAGTGTGCCATATGGAAATAAACACAATTAGGACAAGAACAAATAGAAAAACATCTTATTATATTGTATGGGATAATTTACAAAATTTGTTAAAAAAATTTTAATTTCAATAGCATGGTATTTTAGTTTAATTAATTGATCTGATTGTAGTGGATGTCTTTGTAAATACTTTAGTTGTTTTGTTGAATATTATAATAATACCTATTTTTAATTACTTGTATAAAATTGTTATGATATTTCTCTTATATGTTAAAACAATAAACCTGTTTTGAAAAAAAAAAGAAAGAGACACTGAATAGGCCAAGGCAGGATGTGGGTAAGGGCAGGGCTGTGGTCCCCCTTCATATTGCCTCTCAGTTGTGACTAACCAGTTCTCCACTCCATGGCCACTTAGAAAGATGGGATGTCTTACCTCAAAGCCCAGTGGTTTGAGTTGACCACAGATGTGGGGGGAGGGAGTTCATTGACATGTTATACAAGAATGGTTTCAGGTTATGTTCATCCGTCATGGGGATGCGTCCCTTTCCATCAACTTATATGGCTTCTGTAAAGCCCTTCTTGAGCCAAAGGTTCTCAGTCCCACCATTAGAGCAGACTATTCAGAGTTCTCATAAAGGTACACCTCCTGGACACTTATTTTAGACTTCCTCAGACCTAATACGTTTTTAATGATAAAAATTTCAAAATGCTAATCCTTCAAGTCCTTCTTACTGCTGTTACCAGACTCACTCATAGTCACCATGTATATGAAAAATGTTTATTTATACATCTTTGTCTTACACTAAGTGCATAAAATAACTGAAATTTGAGGTACAGTTGATACTTCTAGTACTTCCTTGCTGTCTGGGCTATTCATTGGTTCCAGGGCACTTTCAAAATGCTTAGCTCTATACCCAACTCCGGTATCATCCATTGTCTCACCAACTTAAAGATAGCGATGAATTACCAAAAGTTAATTCTTCTTTCTGACAGTCATCCTTGACAGAGAAAAGTGCAGACTGTTAGTCCTTTATATGTATGTATTATGTATGTTAGTAGAAAAGAAAACAAACTAAACCAAGTTTCCATTGTTGTTATATATTTTTTTCAACAATTCTCATTCTCTCCCAACATTACATAAGTTGCTTAATTCCTGCCTTTCTTTAAACCTCATTTCATATCCTGAACATTATTCTGCTTTTATTGTTTGCACAAACTCCGTTTATATTGTAGTAAATTTGCTCCTTCCTTTTTTTAGAGGTTCCATCTGCAGTTGTTAAAACTTCTTTGATATTGAGAATAGATTTTGATTTACATTTTTTTAGTAATTGCTTTTAGCAGCCAGTAACGTTAAACTTAACAAGGCCTTATTTTATCTAGGTGATTCAGATTGTATAGCCCAGCACAAAAGAATATTGTCCTTAGATGCAATTGTTTGTTGCCCCAATAGTTCTGTCTTTGTACTCTATACTGAATTTTTAAAATCTGCCAACCTGTTACATCCTGAAAACAACGTATTCCCAAATACTTTTCTGACTTCCCCATCACGACCCCAATAATAGCTGTCTGCTGAGGAAAAAATCTTCTGAAGTCTACTTGGGATATAAAAATACCTACACAAAAATTCTAAACTGTCTAGAGTTTGTTGTATACTTATTAGACTTACACATTTCTTCCCATTGCATATTTTTAAATTGCTTTTTCATTTTCTTTTTTCCAGTCTATTCTAAACCCTTCTTTTTGATTCTTACAGTTAACATGCAGTATTTTACGTGCCCTGTTAATTATTCTTTAACCGCAAATTATATTCTAGACTCAACTAAGACTTCTGCCAGTGCTGGTCTTACACTTAGCATTCTCCTGTCCTTTTCTCTTTGCCTGTACTATACCCTGTTAGTGAATGCAGCTTCTAACTTGCAGTCCAAACTTCTGCTAAGTCACATTTCATTGTATTGTCTTCCCTACCAAGTTATTTGCTCACTTGGTTGGTTCATTTGCTAATTTCCTCTTAAGTTCTTGCCTATTTTCTATACCCCTACTTCCCAAGATACCAATTTGTAAAATATTTTTTTCCAAATTCTTGCATTGGCTTAACTCTTAGAATGCCTTCTGTTACTTCATGAATATGATATTCTCTGTGGTTATTTTTGTTAAGGAGGTGCATCCAAAATTTATTCTGTCTTTATCTGTTTCATAATCATTCTTTTCCCTTTTCATTTAAATTTTCTGCTACAGTTATATAAATGAGTCTTAACTGCGTAGCTGTAAAGTATCCCTTCACATTAGAAAATACTAAACCACCTTGCTCTATGGAGGAAAGCAGTGTATCCTCTTTTTTTTTAACTTTAAATCTCATATTAAAGCACAGTTTTGGTTGTTTTTTTTTAGTCAGTGTGTAAACTTGTACATCTGGAGTAGGGACTTCATTTGTCAGCAACCTGTAGGTCTTGGATCCGAGCCGGCAACTATTTATACAGCTATGGATCTGAGCTCCTAGCTCCTCCCCTCACCCATAATCCCCTGCCAACCCCAAATGACCTCAGATCTAGTTTGCCGCTCTTGAGTGTGTCAGCTGGATTTTGAGCTCCTGGCAATTATTGAGATAAGTGTTCCCTTTTTATCTCTTTAGCCTATTTTTCTGTCAGTTAATTAGTGTGTGTATTAGGTTTCCCATTAGTCTGTTAATTTTTAAATTTTTAGTGTTTACCCTCCCCTCGCTGGTCGTTAGAGGGTGATTGTGTGTGCTTGCATTTGGGGTCTTGTGTATTTGTGTAGTTTTACTTAGTTTTGGGATATGTCAGAGGCCCCAAAACCTATTTTTTCTAAATACACCGAGTGTGGCCATAAGCTCTCTCCGGCGGATGGCCAGACTCGGTGTGTTCGGTGCCTTGGGGTTGAACACCTGTCCTCGGGATGCACCATTTGTGCAGCGTTCAACCCCAGGGCACTGAAGGAGCGGAGGTCGAAGCTGGTCCTGGCGGGACTTTTGCCCCCAGAGTCGGCTTCGGCCTCCGTTACTCCCGTGGCACCTCCTCAGCCTGTGGTGGTGGCCACTCCTGCCCCCTTCCTCCGGCCGGGATTCAAACTCCCACTAAGGTGCTGGAGGACAGGGAGGCCAGGAGGGAGAAACGGAAGGAGAAGCACCACAAGCGGCGGGCCGAGGCCTCCGCTTCGGCCCCCCAGCTAAGCGGGCTTCTCCCTCCACGGCTTCCAGGTCTCCTCCTCCTCGGCTCCAATCACCTTGTTTCTCCCCGGGGCCTGAGGAGGAGGAGACCCAATCTCCGTCGAGGTCATCGAGGCGGCACTCCAGGCCTACCTCGGTGGCCTCGTCGAGATCCACTTACAGCCTGTCTGATGCAGACTTGGACCGGATGATGAGAAGGTTCATCCAGGCCCTGCTGCAGATGGGAGTGCTCCTGCCCCCCCCCCCTTTGGGGGGGAGCTCGACACCCTTTTTTGCTGCGATAGCTCCGACCCGCTTTCCGGGTTCGGAGCGCTTGGAGCTGGGGGTGGGTCAGCACCGACAGTACTGGGTACTTCGGATCCGACCCTGCCCTCGAGTCTGTCGGTTCCATCGTCGGATCCGACCTCTTGGAGCAGTGGCCCGAGCTTCGGATCCGAGGGATTCAGTGTGCCTTCGGCTCCGTCCAGGTCGGAGCACACTGGTCCCTCGGATCCAACGGTCTCGGCGCCAGTTCCGATCCCTTCATCGGATCAGAGTGGGAGTCGGCTCTCGGAGCCCAGTGAGAGCGGCTCCCCTTCGGCCTTTGATGTAGTGGAGAGGGCTCTGTCGAGAGCATCCAGACCACCGGCCCTGGTCTCGGCTCCGCCCTGCACTCCCACTCTGCTGGGTCAGGCTTCCATCACCCGGCCACAGGGACAACCTGCTTCGATGTCCCAGGTTGTTCCTTTGGAACAGGACATTGCTGGTGAGACCTCCTCGGACAGCCCCCCCCCCCAAGGAAGTGCCTCGCAAGCATAAGTGTAAGAGGAGGCACGTGGACTCCCCCGAGTCCTTAACAGAGGACACGGACTTGGATGAAGGGGAAGGCTCCCCAAGGTCACCCCCTGAGGATGTCTCCTTTGGAGACATCATGGAAATGCTCAGGCTCAGGGAGGGGTGGTCTGCCCCCAAGGCTTCCTCCGAGTCCGTGTTCCTGGAGGCATTCGAAGCAGGCCGTCTACCTCTTGGGTATTCCCTCCGGCCGACCCCCTGGAGGACCTTGTGACCACCACGGCGTGGAAGGAGCCGGACACTGTGGAGCCAATCCCTAAACGCCCGGATAGGATCTTGAGCCCCCCCGCTGACCGGCCCCACTGGAGCAAGGGTCCCCCTGTAGATGCCATGTTGATGGCGGCAGCCACTAAGAGGGAACTAGCTCAGGAGAGCCCCTCGGTCCATCCTCCGAGCAAGGAGTCCCACTCGATGGATCGCCTTGGGAAGCGGGTATTCAGTTCAGCGACCTTCTCAGTAAGGTCTCTGAACTACATGGCACACGTCATCAAGATGCAGCGGGATCTTATTAAAGAATACACTGCTTCCCCCCGGAGTCCATGTCGGCGGAGGACAAGCAATTGTACTCCACTCGTATGGCCACTCTGAGATCTATCTCTAATACCTCTATGCGGCTGTTGTCTCACGCCACTGAGGGAGCCGCTAGAGCTAGCGGAGCGGGCCTAGTTATGAGACGCCAGGCTTGGCTCCGACATTGCGACTTCGCAGAACCCTTCAAGGCATCCTTTGCGAATGCCCCCTTTGATGGTTCTGCCTTGTTTGGCAAGACCGTTCGCGAGACACTTGTCCAGAGCGAGAAGGACAGGAAGACGTTGTCTGCCGTCGGATTCCGCTTCTCTGCTCCCCAGAGATCCTTCTCCAAGAACCAAAAGGGACAGAAGAAGATGTGGTTCCGGAAATCGCAACATTCCCAACCTGCTCCGGACAACCAGTCTTTCCATGGCAGAGGAGGACAGGGAGGACGCCACCCTAGAGGCAGAGGGGCCCCGAGAAACTTTGGGTCCAGAGAATCCTTCTCTGATCGACCCACACAACAGCCCTGAAGGGTTGCCCGACTGCTCCACTCTGGTGGCAGTTGGGGGGCGCTTCTCGAGGCATCTGGCGGCATGGGAGTCCATCACGTCAGACCGCTGGGTGCTTCGGATTATATCCAGAGGTTGCAACATATTTCCAGATTCAGGAACCTCCCCAATGTACCACCCGATCAGAGGGAGGCTGCAGCCGCAGAAATCCAGCAGCTGCTAGAAAAAAGGGCCATCCAACCCATTCCCCCAGACCAGCTCGGATTAGGGTTTTACTCCAGGTTCTTTCTGGTGCCAAAAAAGACGGGGGACCTGAGACCAATTCTAGATCTTTCCCTCTTGAACCTGTCGGTAACCAAGGAAAAATTCCGAATGGTCACTCTTCAGTCCATTCTCCCCCTGTTGCGGGAGAACGACTGGATGTGCTCAGTAGATCTCAAGGATGCGTACTACCACATTTTAATGGACAGACGATCCAGGAGGTTTCTCCGCTTCTGGCTGGGAGCCAGCCACTATCAGTTCAGGACCTTCCCTTTGGCCTCACCACAGCCCCCAGGGTGTTCACCAAAGTTTTAGCAGTGATAGCGGCCCACCTGAGACTTCAAGGAATGCAGGTCTTCCCGTACCTGGATGACTGGCTCCTGACCACCCCAACAAGGCATCTACTCTGCTCAGCCAGAGATCTTTTTCTCTGCCTAGCTCCCCAGTTAGGCATCACGATCAATATGGACAAATCCTCCCTTGCTCCGACACAAGTGATAGACTTCATAGGGGCCAG
This sequence comes from Protopterus annectens, assembly GCF_019279795.1. Classification (NCBI taxonomy): domain Eukaryota; kingdom Metazoa; phylum Chordata; order Ceratodontiformes; family Protopteridae; genus Protopterus; species Protopterus annectens. The sequence goes on along the minus strand of NC_056748.1, from coordinate 1,162,374,132 downwards.
ATTAGATACGAGAAGTCTGCGAGCCTACCTCACTTCGGAACGACTACAGAATCTGAGATTACATGTGCAGGCCATCCTCCAATCAGAAGCTCCACCGGCGGAATTGGTCCTGAGGGCACTGGGCTGTATGGCAGCGGCAATAACGCTCCTTCCATGCGCTCGCCTAAACATGAGGGTACTACAGTGAACCCTCCAAGTACAATGGTCCTTTCAGCTTCTTCCTCTCAATCACCCTGTCTCTATCAGCAAGGCTTGCAGGAGGGCCCTGTTATGGTGGCTTCATTCCCCAGACCTCCATACAGGCCGCCCCTTCTGCGCTCCACCTCCTCTCGTCACGGTGACCACAGACGCTTCTCGCCTCGGGTGGGGGAGGCATTGCTCAGGCAGAACGGTCCAAGGCACATGGAACGACACAGAGACCTCCCTGCATATCAATGTTCTGGAGATGAGGGCGGTGCTGTTAGCGTTGCAAGCACTTCACAACCTTCTTCCCGTAGGAACTATTGCAATACAGACGGACAACATGTCAGTTGTCTGGTATATCAACAAACAGGGGGGAACCAGGTCTTATCCTCTCTACCGAGAGGCCATGAGGGTGTGGGAATGAGCGCTCTCCACCAACCGCTCTCTGATCGCAATGCACATTCCGGGACGGTCCAACATTCTGGAGGACAAACTCAGCCGCACTGTTCTTTCCCCTTACGAGTGGTCTCTCAACTCCCGTGTAGCGAAGCGGATTTTTGCAAAATGGGGACAACCCTGCTGTGATCTTTGCCTCTCCCTCAAATACGAAATGCGACAGCTTCTTCACGCTGATTCCCCCACCAGGGGAAACCCCGAGAGACACTCTAGTGCATGCTTGGCCGCCCGGTCTACTTTATGCCTATCCTCCTCTACCCCTGATGCTAAAGAAGTTACAGAAAGCCTCTCGGTTGGGGAGCAAAATGATCCTCATTACCCCATTCTGGCCTCGGCAAACTTGGTTCCCTTACTTGTGGTCTCACTTGGTAAATCCTCCCTGGATTCTGGATCCCAGCCCGGATCTAATATCCCACTCATCAGGCTTACCGACCCCGAACCTGGACAACCTGAAGCTAACAGCTTGGCTGCTCCAGTTCCACTCTTAATCAGGACTCCCGGTATCTCTTCACCAGTCAAAGCCATCTCGGTGGCAGCGCATAAACCTTCCACCAGGAAAGTTTACCGCAGTAAATGGAAGCGCTTCTCCGTCTGCTCCGCTAACGTCCGTTTTGGACTTCCTTACCGGACTTTTTCAGCAAGGGGCTAGCTGTTCGACAGTCAAGGTACAGTTGTGCAGCCATCTCCCACTACCATGTAGGACACGAGACAGGTCCTTTGATGTCAGCTAAACTATGTAAAACCTTCCTCAAGGGTACTTTTCTGCTCAGGCCCCCTATCAAAAAAGCCGTACCCCCTTGGGACCTATCGCTAGTTCTTCAGGCCTCGACTGCTTCTCCCTTTGAACCAGCTGCCTCGGCTGATCTTAAATGCCTGTCTTGGAAAACAGCATTCCTGGTAGCCATCACTTCACGAAAACAGTTTCGGAACTTCAAGCTCTTTCCGTAAAACCCCCTTACTTAGTTTTTCATCAGGATAGAGTGTACCCCAGGACCAATCCATCCTTCCTACCTAAGGTGGCCTCAGAAACCAATATCAATCAGTCCATTAACCTACCTGTTTTCTTCCCTAATTATCAAAATAAAGGAGAGTACAAGCTGCATTCTTTAGATGTGTACAGGCAGCTGCGTTTCTATATTCATAGGACTGCTGGTCACAGACAATCTGATCAGCTGTTCATTTCCTTTGCCAAATTCAGTTTGGGTAAAGCCGTTTCGAAGGTCACCTTATCACGCTGGATTTCCCAATGTATCCCTTTAGCTTATGAGGCTTCTGGGAGGCCCGCACCTCAAGGGGTTCGTGCACATTCCATTCACTCCATATCTACTTCTGCTGCATTCAGATCTAGAGTCCCCTTGGATGATATTTGCTCGGCAGCCACTTGGGCCTCATCTCATACCTTTATCAATCACTACAAACTGGATGTCATTTCCAGAGGGAGAGCATCCTTTGGCTCCGCAGTGCTCCGGAACATCCTTCCATGATGGCTGCCCAAGATTCAGGTAGCTGGGGACTCTGTCCAACAGGTTGCTGACAAATGAAGTCCCTACTCCAGATTAAGAAGTTATGTACTCACCATAACGTTCCATCTGAGTAGGTGGCTTAATTTGTCTGCAACCTTCCCCCCCTCCTTCCCCCGGGCCTTCAGAAGAGTTAGTTTGGTGGTATTATCCTGTCCTTTCCTGTTGGGATACCTTTTTAGGTATATGTAGGAGGGCAAACTTGATCTGAGGTCATTTGGGGTTGGCAGGGGATTATGGGTGAGGGGAGGAGCTAGGATCCATAGCTGTATAAATAGTTGCCGGCTCAGATCCGATATCGGATCCAAGACCCACAGGTTGCAGACAAATGAAGCCACCTACTCAGATGGAACGTTATGGTGAGTACATAACTTCTTATTGTGTACCAGCAGTAGTGGTTATTTGGTGAGAGGGAATAATTTTCTCCTTTTGCTGAGGGAAGGATATTATTGGCTTTAGTTCTAGATGCTTTCTCATTTTTTTTTCACTTTCCCCACTTTCCCTTGTCTTTTTCCAGGAATCCAGGAAAACTGATCAGGAACATGTATTGCAATTTTTTTTTTCTGGTGTTATAAACTCCACATAATATCCATGGAGATATTTAGTTATGTTGCACTTTTAGTTGTGTTGCTGCGTTCTGTACCTTTTCTGCTTATTTTATCAAATTTTGTAACTTTTATTTGCAGTTTGTTTTGCTAAAGTTGGTGACTTTTTCTTGAACAGTCATCTTGGCTGTTAGAGTATCACATTGCACCTACCTTCTAGTTAATCTAAGTGATTTCCCTATGATTTTACATTTTTTTTTACAATTTATTTGTTTTTAAGTTGTCTCAGTTAATTTTTTTTGTGTTGTACACTTTATAGTCACTTGGCTATTTGTATGATTAATATATTCTCTGTTTTTGTTATAGCTAGTGTTTCCTCTGCTATTAGTGTTTCCAGTTTGCTAAACAATGCATTTTCCATGCGACTTTCCACTCTTTTCCCCACTTTTACAATTTAATCTTACATTAAAATACAGATGTAATGTGATCCTATCTCGCCTACATTCTGTACAGATGGGTTCGGAGCCGATCTTTGGCTCCGACTCGGCACACTATACCATAGAACGAAGTCTCTTCTTGGCTGAGCCACCTCATATCCCAGGATGCCCCACTACTGCTTCCCCAGATCTCGTTTGCCGCTTCTACAGCATAGACGTGGTCTCGGACTTGGCTGAGCTAAGTGCCTCTTAGTGATTATTTTTTCTGTCAGAATTTTCACTAAACTTACCCAAAAGCTGTTTTAACAGCTACTTATTGTTGTGTGACTGAAATTTTTCAAAGTTTGTGGTGAAATTGTGTTTTATTCGACGGTAAAGGTTCCTGTTTAAGTTAGAGGGTCCTTTGCCTAGCCCACGCGCCTTAGTTAGAGCTGTTTAACAGCTATTCTTTGTGTGATTGTGCAGTTTTAAAACTTTTTGTGGTAAATTGTATTTTTTTCTTGGTGGTAAGTGATCCCGTTTGACTTAGAGGGACCTTGCCCTAGTCTACGTGTTATTTTTCTCTCTTTGAAGTTTAATTGAAGTAGATAGCCATGTCTAAAGAACATAGGCCATCAGGATTTAAGAAATGTTCAAAATGCAGTTATAAAATGTCCATTACGGACGACCATTTGTTATGTGTATACTGTTTGGGGCCGAAGCACCTACAGGAATCCTGTAGCGTTTGCCACGCTTTTTCCTCTCGTGTGCTCCAAGAGAGGAAAAATAAGTTGATTTTGAAAGGGCTTATTACCCCTTCCTTTGAGGAAGCCCTATCTTCTTCTTCTTCCCCGTCGGGGAAGAAAAAATCTTCGGCTCCGACCAGCCTGTCGGATCTGGCAGCAAAAAAGTCAAGGCAGGCTTCTCCGTCGGCTCCACGGACTTCGGAGCCGAGGGCGGAACGGTCTGCCTCAATGTCTCCAGCCTCGACTCCTCTGGCTTCGGAGCCAAGAGCTCGGGCATCGAGAGGCGAGTCATCTCCATCGGCTCCACTGCCTTCGGAGCCGATGAAGGTTGTCTGCTCAGACTCTTCCCCTTCGGTGCCGAAGTCCACATCGGCTCCGAGGGAAATTGCAGTAGTGGTGGAATCTCTCTCGGCGCCAATACTTCTCGAAACCATTCGGAGCCGGTCCCCCAGTCTTTCGGAGCCGGCAGAGAAGTCGACTCGGACCCGGTCGGTCTCTTCTCAGTCGTCGAGGATGTCCGATTTGGATGTAGACAGGGTGCTTCAAAGGCTCTTTCATTCTCCGGTCTTTCAAAAGTTGGTCTCGGCTCCAGCCCAGTCGGCTCCGGAGCCGATTTCCCATCCTGCCATCTCGGTTCCTCCTCCAACAGCTTCGGCGCCATTGGAGTTGGTGTTGGTGGAGCCGATGGAAGTTGTCGGGTCGGTTCCGACCCTAACTCCAACCCCGCCCTTCGGGTCAGTGTTCGGTACGCGGACCGCCTCTGTCGGCCCCGGGGGGACGCTTCGGGACCGATTCTTTCGGTTCCGAGCCTCCCTCTCGGTGCGTCAGTGGCGGGAGTTCTGACTGCTGTTATGGCCTTGGGGGTTGAACCTTCCCAGGATTCTGGGGGTCCCGCCTTCTGGGCCATGAGGAGTGCCTTGGCCAAATCCTCTCTGGCCACTTCTACCATCTCACCACCACCTTCCCTTGGCACGGAGACTGGTTCCTTTGCAATCCCCCTGTCTCACGACAGCGGAGCCCTGGGGCCTGAGGTGACCCCCATCGGGGGTTCCCTTCTTCCTGGAGGTCCCTCCGAAGCATTTGCTAGCTAGTTGTTCCAGTGATCAGATTTTGCTGATCCCTGGGCTTTGTATTTGGTTTCTGTGTTCCTCCATTTTCTTGTGTGGCCAGAGGTAGTTTCTTTACTCACCAGTGGGAGTGGGGAGTACTGAGCTGCTTGTTTGTCCTCAGAGGAGTGGTTAGAAGCAGCAACTAGTAATTCGTCGGCCATTTTGGGTCATTTCCTGTTTTTTCCAGCCCCTGCTATAAAGCATGCTTTGGCAGGCTTTTCTGGCATTAGAGAACTAGGCATAGCTCCTCGTGGTCCCCTGCAGAGTTCCTAAGCCAGCAGAGAGCAGAAAAGCAACTTTCTTGATCATAAGTATTTTTAAACTTTTTAGTTTGCATTTTTTGATCTTTTGAGCTTTTCACTACTGTTTGTGCCTATATTACTGTTTTATTACCTTATTTTCCTGTTTTTGTGAGCTTATATTGTTGATTGCACTTGTGGGCTAAAGTATTGCTTAAAAGTAACAAACAGGCTAATACACTCAAGTGTACCAGCCTTTGATAGCGATTTAGTCGAAAACAAAGCATTTACTGCATTTTTTTCTGTCTGTTTGCAAAAAAAAAAAAATATTTCTCCTTTCCTAAACTTTCCTAGCTAGTTGTTCCAGTGATCAGATTTTGCTGATCCCTGGGCTTTGTATTTGGTTTCTGTGTTCCTCCATTTTCTTGTGTGGCCAGAGGTAGTTTCTTTACTCACCAGTGGGAGTGGGGAGTACTGAGCTGCTTGTTTGTCCTCAGAGGAGTGGTTAGAAGCAGCAACTAGTAATTTGTCGGCCATTTTGGGTCATTTCCTGTTTTTCCAGCCCCTGCTATAAAGCACGTGTTAGCGCTTTAGCTGAGCTGCTACCGTTGCACACTAGGGCAGCCGTTAATCAGATTTAAACTATTAGGGCTACCTAAAGTCCACTCTTCAAATTTTCCCTTAAAACTACCTTCCTCAAAGTATACTACTGTCCTATTTAGTGTATCCTACAACTATAAATTATCTCTACTTGACTCCCAAGTAGACTATTCTCTATCTGTATAGCGAAGCACTTGCTCCTACAGTACTTATCACCTCGATACAGCACTCTTGTTATAGAAAGTACCCCAAAAAAGCAAACCCCATTTCTCGGTCATCCACATCCCCCAGAACTTTTTCTTAAGTTTTTCTGTCTATTCCTTCTAGCATGTCGAGGGATCAGTTGCTAATGTCCTCTCCTGCTCAGCTGGTGAACCTGGGAATATTGAGGCAATGTTACAATTGCCTCATGTACACAGACAACCCTCTCCTCCTCCCACAAATCACAAATACATGCGAGAGATGCAACTATACGGCCAAACTGGAGGCTGAGCTCTCTCAACATAGGACTGGCATGACCAGACAGGAGGAGAAGGTAACCAACACACACTATAGACCCAGTCTCACATAATACCATCACAACCTCAAATCATACACATAAACACACAAAGACATACTCGGAGGCTCTGATCAAAAATCTACCAAAACAGCAGAGGCCACCAAAGCAGACACCCAAACAACTACCACCTCAGAACACAACACCTGCAACACATAGACCACACAGTCAGAGTGTCAAGCAGTCACAGCCCTTAAGGCCAAACACAATGCCAGACACACTAGTCATTGGTGACTCCATAGTCAGACACACTGACGTCCCGCTCACCAGACTGAGTAAGGAGAAGGTCACAGTAAGCTGTCTGTCGGGTGCTAGAATCCGCCACATAACGCATGCACTCAGGTCTCTCAACAGCAGGTTCAAGTACGACTCAATCATTGTCCACGCTGGTGTTAACGACCTGAGACGTACCTCCTTGGACTACATGAAAAGAGACATAGAGGAGCTCTCTGATTATGTAGCCCAAGCAGGTATGACCCTGACCTTGAGCAGTATCCTACCTTCAACAAGAATGATGCCACAATACAGAGATAAGATGATCAGCTTTAACAATTGGCTTAAACTCTGGTGACATTCAAAGGGGATCCAATGTCTGTCTGCCTGGGATGACATGCTGGACAAGCCACGCTGCTTCGCAAGGGACGGCTTGCACTTGTCACCCCTGGGATTCCAGATTTTGGCAAAGGCACTTGCCACCCCCATAGTGCCTTTTTTAGGCAAGGCTCAAATTCTAAACCTACCACCCTAGAACAAAACAAAGAAAAAAAACTAAGGGTAATGCTGCTCAATGCCAGAAGTCTCAACCTCAAGATGCACGCACTCGAGGCCCTTCTCAGTATGGAGAACATCGATGTCTGTGCTGTGACAGAAACCTGGTTCAAGGCTCCTGAGAGCACCCCAGCACTATCAGGTTTTACCTCATATCATGCTCCGCCCCAAAACCTGGACAATACCAAGAAAGGAGGAGGGGTATCCATATTCATCAAGGACACCCACACCTCAAGATTGGTGGCATCGCACGATGCATCGGAAACCATCCAGGTGCAATTAACCATAGGCAAGACTGCTCTGCAATTTGTAGCATGTTACAGGCCACCCCAAACTCAGGAACCTCATATGGCCTTCCTGAAAACACTAGAGGGATAAATGTATCTCCGAACACCATCATACTAGGTGACTTCAACTACCCTAATATAGACTGGGAACACTACTCAAGCCCAAACACTCTAGCCCAAAAGTTCCTGGAATTCATAAACTCAAATGCCATGGAACAACTAGTCACCATCCCCACAAGAGGAGAAAACATACTTGATCTCATCATCACGAACATGGGAGCACAATGTTCAACGCCGGAAGTATACCCCTCACTGGTGAGATCTGATCACAAACTAATCTCGCTGGAGGTCCTCATCCCGCCCCCACCCGAAATGAAAAAGACCACAGTAAAGAACTTCTCAAAAGCCAACTTCACACTTCTAAAGACTAGTGTGGTCTCCTTTAAGGCCCCTGAGCCGGCGGTTAACATTACTCAAACCGCTGAATCACTTACAAATGCCTTCTACCAGCACCTGCAGGGCTGCATGGATCAGGCAATCCCAAGCAAAACAAAGACTCTTTGTACCAAAGGCAAGCGTCCAGTTTGGTGGACCCCAGCCATAAACAAACTCTACAACAAAAGGAGAAAGCTACTACAAGATAGAGCAAAATCCTTAAAAGGTAAGACACCGCTGATCACTATAAGTAAAAAGCTAAGAGCTCTCATAAAATCATCCAAAGCTAATTTTGAGAAAAAATAGCTAAGGACTCTAAAGACAACCATAAGGCATTCTTTAGCTATGTCAGAAACCTAGGAGGAAACTCCCAGATATGCTCAGAATTAGTTCAAAATGATGTGAAGATTACTGATCCTACAGACATTGCCAACATACTGGCTGAAAGGTTCAGTGCAAACTTCTCCCCTCCCTCCCCCCCTAAAGGAGAGATATCTATACCAAATGATTGTAGCCCCCAAACATCTCTAACGCCCAGGTGAGAATTGCTCTCTCCAAGGCAAAGAACACAGCATCCATGGGACCTGATGGTGTCCCCGGCTGTGTGCTCCATGAACTCAACGAGGAATTAAACCCACAGTTAGGACAGCTGTTTAATCTTAGTCTCACCTCCGGATACGTACCCAGGAGTGGCGCAGCGACTGTGGTCCCACTCCACAAAGGCGGTGCCTCCACCGACCCTGGAAATTACCGTCCCATTAGCTTGACAAGCCTTATCTGCAAAGCCATGGAGAGGATCATAATGGATCTCATAAATAAAGACATAGGGAACTTGCAGACTTTGGATCCAACCCAGTTTGGCTTTGTCAAAGGCAGATCATGCCTTCTAAACTTGGTTGACTTTTTCGAAACAGTCACCAAGGCCATTGACGAGGAAAAGGCAGTCCATACAGCCTACCTAGACCTGGCGAAGGCTTTTGATACAATACCTCACTCGGGTATCATTGAAAAACTCATCAACTTATATGTAAACCCATACATTACAAGATGGGTTGCAAACTGGCTGAGTGACAAAACCCACAGGGTCAGAGTTGCTGGCGCCATGTCAGACTCAAAGCCTGTCACAAGTGGTGTCCCACAGGGCTCAGTCCTGGGCCCACTCTTGTTTGGCATCTACTTTTCTGAAGTACAAGCAAACACAGGAGGGTTATGGCTGACAAAGTTTGCAGATGACTGCAAACTGGGCCGTAGTTGAAAACACATCCGACACAGATATCCTTCAGAAGGGTCTCACAGAAACGGATAACTGGTGCCAGAGCCATGGCCTAAAGTTAAATGCCAAGAAATGCATAGTCATACCCTTCGAAAAATAAAGTTACCCCTAGCTACCATATAGGTGGCAATCCCTGAACACAGAAGAAGTTATTAGGGACCTGGGAACCCAGGTTGACAGTAGCCTTTCATTCGACACTCATATTGCTAAAGTAGTTAGGAAGACCTTCTACATTGCCCACCTTATCATGAAGGGATTCACATCTAGATCAAGGGAAGTCATAGTCTCCCTATACTCATCACTCATCAGACCAATGATCGAGTACAATGCCCCATTCGAATGTATCTGACCCGACACTTGCTGCAGCTGGAGAGGCCACAAAGTTCCTCACCAAAAGGATAAAGGGTCTCAAAAATCTGTCTTATGCTGCCCGACTGAAAGAACTCCAGTTATATTCAGTTGCTTACCGCTTGCTCAGAGGTGACCTATGCCTGACATACAAGGCCATGTCAAACCCAGATTTGATGAACATGCTTCATCTCAAAAATCTAGATCCCTCAGAGCCACAAGGGCAGGAGACTTAAACCTCGACACGGTTATCAATAGGACGTGCTGGAGGGATAGATTCATCACCCAAAGACTCCCTATGCTGTGGAACAAAATCCCGGTTTATGTGAGGCAGAGCACCTCGCTGGCCTTGTTCAAGAGGAATCTTGACCAATGGATGGGAGATCGCAGATACACCCCAGGGGTTACCTCAGTGTCACTGCTCGACAGAGGCACAGCAAAATAATGGGCATAGTTTCTCCAAACTAAAGGGGTGGCGTAAGCCACAAAACTATGGGCTAGGCTTATAAATGCCCTCGGGCAGATAGCCTAGTATGAACCTATGAACCCCGAGGAAGAAACAGTGCAAGAGGAAGCACGTCGACTCCCCTGATGAGTCTCTCACCTCGGATACCGACCTCGATGATGCGGAAGGGTCCCCCAAGTCGTCCTCAGATGATGTTTCCTTTGCGGACATCTTGGAAATCCTTAAGCAACGAGGTGACTGGCAGTCCAAACCCCCTTCTGCTGAGGAGTCGGTGTTCCTCAAGGCCTTCGGGGCTCAGCCCTCCGCCTCCTGGGTGTCTCCGCCCTTCGATGAGCTCCTGGATTTGATCTCTCGAAGGGCGTGGGAACATCCAGACTCTGTTGAACCGGTGCCAGCTCGCCCCAATAAATTCCTTTCGGCACCCCCTGATAAGGATTTTTTTACCGAAGGTGTGGCTGTAGATGCCTTGGTGGTGGCATCTGTTACCCAACAAGATGTGGCAGAGGCTTCAACGTCCGTCCATCCTCCTAATAAAGAGTCTAGGAGCATGGATCGGTACGGGAAGTGCACCCTTGCTTCAGCAACCTTTACATTAAGGTCTCTGAACTACCTGACGCATTTTACGAGACTGCAGAGGGATCTGGTCAAGGAGCTTTCGGATACCCTCTCTGGTAACTTACCTGAGCAGTTAGCCCTGACGGTTAACTCCCAGTTGGCTACCCTATCCTCCCTATCCAACTCGTCCATGAGGCTCATTTCGTATGCAGCCGAAGGAGCGAGCAGAGCGGCGGGCATAGGTGTTGCTCAACGGAGACAAGCCTAGCTACGCCTGTGTCACTTTGCAGAGGCCTTTAAGTCTTCCTTTGCCGATGCCCCCTTCGATGGGTCCTCCCTTTTTGGACCCAAGGTAAAGGACACTTTGACTCGCTGCGAGCAGGAGGGTAAGACTTTAACTGCCGTAGGGGCCCGGTTTTCTACTCCCTTCAGACCTTATCCCAAGGCTCGAAGAGGAGGGAAAATGTGGTTCCGTAAGTCCCAAAAGCCTTACTCATCGCAGCAGAGCGATTCCCCTTCTAGAGGCAGAGGAAGGGGAAATTTTTCAGGGAGACGCCATCCCAGAGGCGGCGGAGGCCCCCGCAACACTGGAGACCGCGAGTCCTTTCGTGGCTCCTCCTCCTTCCAGCATCCCTGAAGGAGTGCCCGACTGTGCAGCTCTGGAGCCTCCCTCTCGGTGCGTCGGTGGCGGGAGTTCCGACTGCTGTTATGGCTTTGGGGGTTGAACCTTCCCAGGATTCTGGGGGTCCCGCCTTCTGGGCCATGAGGAGTGCCTTTTTCGAGGCACCTAAAGGCCTGGGAAAGTATCACTCAGGACCAATGGGTGCTCCGAATCATCGTCGGAGGTTACACCATTCCCTTCTCTCACCCCCCCCCCAACATCCCAAAGAATCCCGGACCCGCCACCCAGTCAATGGGATATGGCAGCCATCGAAATTTCAAAGCTGCTTCAAAAAGGAGTTATCCAACCTGTCCCCACAGATCAGGGACTTACTCAAGATTCTTTTTGGTACCAAAAAAGACCGGGGACTTGAGGCCCATTTTGGATCTCAGCAGGTTAAACCGATCAGTGAAAAAGTCCAAATTCCGGATGGTCACCTTGCAAACCATTCTCCCGCTTCTGGAGAAGGGTGTTTGGATGTGCTCCATAGATCTCAAAGACGCATACTATCACATTCTGGTAGATCAGGCATCGAGGAGACACTTGCGCTTCAGCCTAGGGGACAGTCATTTCCAGTTCCGTGCACTGCCCTTTGGTCTCACCACAGCCCCCAGGGTGTTCACCAAATGTTTGGCAGTGGTGACTGCTCACCTGAGAAGTCTAGGATTCCAGGTGTTTCCATACCTAGACGACTGGCTCCTAACTGCCACCTCAAGGCATCTACTCTTAAAAACTCTAGCAGCCACTATCTCCCTAGGCAGCTCCTTAGGAATCACCTTCAACTGGACAAAATCCGTATTGCTGCCATCACAGCGTATTCTGTTCATTGGTGCAGAAATAGACTCAAGGCAGATGCGAGTCTATCTTCCTGCGGAAAGGATAGCAACATTGCAGTCTCAGGTTTGGGCGTTACTCCTCAGACGTCGCGCTCCAGCGAGAATGGTCCTGTAGCTGTTGGGTTCCATGTCAGCCACCATTCTTCTCGTTCCCTTGGCAAGGTTGCATATGAGGATACTTCAGTGGCTCCTCTCAGTCCAGTGGTCTTATCAAGACCTCCCCCTCAGTCACCACATATTGATCACAGAGACGTGCAAACAGGATCTTCGTTGGTGGCTTCTTTCCTCCACCCTGGATCAGGGGCGACCCTTCGTTCCCCCATCCCCCTCGGCCACGTTGACTACGGACGCCTCCCAGACAGGGTGGGGGGGACATTATCTGGACAGGTCGGCCAAGGCACGTGGCACTCCGACGAGAATCTTCTCCACATCAATATCCTGGAAATGAGGGCGGTGCTTCTAACATTGCAAGCACTGCACGATTACCTCCCCCAGGGGACGATTGCCATTCAGTCAGACAACATGTCGGTAGTCTGGTACTTAACAAGCAAGGAGGGACCAGGTCTTACCCCCTTTGCAGAGAGGCCATGAAGGTATGAGATTGGGCGATTGCTACCAAACGCTTTCTAGTGGCAACACACATTCCGGGGACATCCAATGTGATAGCTGACAGACTGAGCAGGACTATTCTCTCCCCTCACGAATGGTCCTTGAATCACAAAGTGGTAACACAGATTTTCACGAGATGGGGAGTTCCATGTTGCGATCTTTTTGCAACTCCCCTCAACGCAAAATGCCAGCAGTTCTTCTCTCTCATTCCAGTTCCGGGGGAGACCCCCAAGGATGCTCTAGTCCAAGCTTGGCCCCCCGGTCTGCTATACGCCTTCCCACTGGTTCCCCTTCTCCCCAAGGTGATTCAGAAGGCGATTCGCTTGGGAAGCAGAATGATTCTAATCGCCCCATACTGGCCTCGTCAAGTGTGGTTCCCCTTTCTTCGCAAGTATGCATTGGACAGTCCCTGGTTCCTGGACCAAATTCCGGACCTCCTGATGCATCAGTCAGGACAGCTCCATCAGTCCCTCCATTCTTTGAAGCTAGCAGCTTGGCTACTCCTCTTCCGACCATAGTTAGGAGCCATTCTTTCGATCCTGAAGTCATGCATATTTTGTCCTCTGCCCTCAAGACTTATACTAAAAAGATGTATAGCAGTAAATGGAAGAGGTTTGCTATTTGGGCCCAACTCCGAGGATTAGACCCTATCACAGCTTCTGTGTCAGAGGTTCTGAAGTTTTTAACTTCCCTGTTCAACCAGGGTTGTTCGGTGTCTACCATCAAAGTTCAATTGGCGGCTATTTCCAATTTTCATGAGAACGTAGAACCACCTTTAATGAGCAATAAGTTGTGCAAAGCTTTTATTAAAGGAGCTTGGCTTCTTCGGCCCCCTATAATCGCATCCTGTACCACCATGGGACCTTAATGTAGTGTTAGGCGCACTAACCGCACCTCCCTTTGAGCCGGCAGCAACCTGTGACTTGAAATTTCTTTCTTGGAAGACTGCCCTTCTAGTTGCTATCACATCAGCCAGGCGAGTTTCAGAACTTCAAGCCTTATGTGTCAATACACCATACCTGCTATTTCACAAGGATAGAGTTTCTCTTAGACCAAACCCATCCTTTATACCAAAGGTTTGTTCTAACTTTTGTTTGCAACAATCACTGGAATTACTGTTTTTTTTCCCTAAGTATACAAACAGAGCTGAGTATACATTTCACACCTTAGATGTGCACAGACAATTACGTTTCTATTTGGATAGGACACACCAAACACGAAAATCGGATCAACTGTTTGTGTCTTTTTCGGACAATAAATTGGGCAAAGCCATTACGAAAGTCACTATTGCCAAGTGGATCAGAGACTGTATCAGTCATATTTATCGCATTTCAAATAAAGAGCTTACAATTCCTGTGAAAGCTCATTCTACCAGGGCTATGGCCACTTCGGCAGCCTTTCATTCCAAGCTCTCTATTAATGACATCTGTGCGGCTGCTATGTGGTCTTCTCTACACACCTTTATTTCTCATTACAAATTGGATGTGGCATCTAGGGGGTCGAGCTTTCTTCGGTTCCACGGTTCTCCGGACCGTTTTCCAGTGAGCCACCCAGGATTTAGGTGCTAGGGACGCTGTCCCATCTGTACAGAATGTAGGCGAGATAGGATCACATTACATCTTTTAGTTATGTACTTACCATAACTTTAGATGTATGGGATCCATTTCGCCTACATTCCTAATAACCCACCCTCCTTTCCCCTGCCTTGGAGGCCAGAAGAGACCGAACGGTCCGAATACAACTGTTTTCCTCTCTTGAAACACCTGGCAATCTTATAACAACAGTCTATGTGTGTGTGTGCATGTGGCGGACAAACAAGATCTGGGGAAGCAGTAGTGGGGCATCCTGGGATATGAGGTGGCTCAGCCAATAAGAGACTTCGTTCTATAGTATAGCGTGCCGAGTCGGAGCCGAGGATCGGCTCCGAACCCATCTGTACAGAATGTAGGCGAGATGGATCCCATACATCTAAAGTTATGGTAAGTACATAACTAAAAGTTTCAGTTGGTTTTCTAGTCAGGATGTAAACTTGCTGATAGCACTAGTGATTATTCTGTAGCAGGAAATAATTTACTGTTTATAATGGGTGATCATTATTGCCTTCTTAGTGATTCTTTCACTTTTTCCCATCAACAGTAGGTGACAACACACTGTGCTGCACTGTACAGTGCTGTATTCAACAGATATAGGCACTTCCATTTTCAAATTTTCTTTTTTTAAGAACCTTAATGAACTCCCAACTCCTTATTAACAGCTGTATAAATTGCCGAGTTAAAGGAAAACTCCACCTTAGAACTAAAAAAAAAAAATGACAGAAGTGACAAACTTCACGACACCCATGCAGACAGACAATAGAGGTATGACTGCTGAATCCTACACAAATGTACTTTATAACCACTTACACGAGTGCATGGATTGTGTTATCCCTAACAGAATCAAGATGCTATCCTCCAAAAAAGGAAGCCAATCTGGTGGTCCCCTGCCATAAACAAACTCTACAACAGAAGAAACTGTTGCAAAAAAAAGAGTAAAATCCCATGATTGGAGGAACTCCATGGTCAGCCTCAGTAAAATGCTGAGATCCCTCATAAAATCCTCCAAAGCTAGTTACGAAAACAAAATCACCACCGATTCTAAAGACAACCACAAAACATTCTATAGCTATGTCAAGAATCTCAATGGCAACACTCAGATCTGCACTGAGTTACAGCACAATGGCACTAAATATACAGAACCAACTGATATTGCCAACATCCTGACAGATAGGTTCAATGCTAACTTTACCCCCTCTCACCCCCTAAAGGGCCCATCTTTATACCGGAAGAATGCAAAGTTCCTGTAATCACGGCTGCACAGGTAAAAACCACACTCTCCAAAGCCAAGATGGGACCTGACAGCGTTCTACACGAACTACAGAATGAACTGGCACCCTCCTAAGCACCATATTCAGTCATAGCCTCACTTCAGGCTTTGTACCTACTGAATGGCACACGACGACGGTTATCCCACTCCACAGAGGGGTAGCCACCACGGACTGCGGGAACTGCCGCTCCATTAGCCTAACGAGCCTGGTCTGCAAGGCCATGGAACTTACAAACAATGACATTGGTAATCTCCAAAGTCTGGACCCCACCCATTTTGGGTTTGTAAAGGGCAGATCATGTCTTCTAAACCTGATAGACTTCTTTGAAGCAGTCACCAAAGTCGTAGACGAGGGTAAGTTGGTTCACAGCCTATCTAGATCTCGCCAAGGCTTTTGACACCATCCCACACTCTGGAATTATAGATAAATTCACTAAACTAAGTATAAATCCCTATGTCACAAGATGGGTTGCCAACTGGCTCACTGACAGAACCCACTGTGTGAAAGTAGCAGACTCCAAATACGACATCAGACCAGTGACAAGTGGAGTACCACAGGGTTCAGTCCTGGGTCCTCTCCTGTTTGGTATCTACTTTTCTGAAGTACAGGCTAACACAGATGGTCTTTGGCTAACAAAGTTCGCAGATGACTGCAAACTAGGAGCCATAATCGAAACTCCTAATGATGTGGACATCCTACAAAAGGGCCTCAATGAGACTGATGCCTGGTGTAAAAACCATGGCCTCAAGCTCAATGCCAAAAAGTGCATTGTTATCCCCTTTGGTAAAAACTCTGTACCCCATGAGCTACCACATAGATGGTAGTCTATTTAACACCGAAAGTGTGATGAGACCTTGGGACACAGGTGGACAGTAGTCTCTCCTTTGATAATCACATCGCCACAGTAGTCAGGAAATCCTTCTACGTGGCACACCCCATCACAAAAGGTTTCTCATCCGGGAGAAAGAGGTCATTGTTCTCCTCTACTCGTCATTCATTAGACCCATTTTAGAGTACAATGCCCCTTTTGGTATGTACCTCACAAGACATCTACAACAACTGGAAAGGCCACAGAAATACCTCACAAAGAAGATTACCGGCCTCAAACAGATGCCCTACACAGACCGTTTCAAAACACTCCAGCTTTACTCCGTTGCATATCACCTACTCAGAGGCGATCTCTGCCTAACATGCAAAGCTATGTCAAACCCAGAGCTGTTGGACATGCTCCACTTAAAGAAATCCCAATCCATCTGAGCTACATGCTCTAGGGACATAAACCTTGTCACCACAATAAACAGAACATGCTGGAGGGATAGATTCCTGTCCCAGGGTCTTTCCATACTCTGGAACAAATATCAAACAGAGCTCCTCATTAGCATTCTTCAAGAAAAATCCTGATGATTGGATGGGAAATAGGAAATTCACCCTGGGGATCACCTCTGTGGCTCTGCTCGACAGGGGCACAGGAAAATAATTTTCTTGGGTGGCGAAAGCCAGGGTAGCTTTTTGGCTAGGCTTATATATTTATTTTTATTTTATTTATTTATTTATTTATTTTATTTATTTAAATTTGTTGACCAGGAGTGTCTGTGTCATATAGGCCATAGGACCAATAGCCTAGTACCTACCTATGAACCTAAGTTTTTTTTTTTTTTTTTTGCTGAGATATTTTAATGCATCATAACCAGTCCCAGGTACTTTTTCTCCAATTTTAATGTGGTTCCCTCAAAATGGTGGATGATGGGGCCTGCCTTGGTAATGTGACCTAATTTTCTTGCTTTCATTCCTTCTTCTCCGAATATATTTCAAGTCCTCATTACATGAGTCATGCTAGACATAAGGAAGAAGTGTTGTTTACTGATGCCATTAAGATAGAATGGCAGGAGTGTGAAGCACTGTCATGTTATACACCTGTAACAGAGCTGCTTCTATGTTTCCTTGAGTGAGTCTTATTTATGTGTCTTCCAGAGCTTGTCCTATGCTATATTACTTCCAGCACAAGAAAGTAGGTAAATATCAGGCTTTTGAAAGGGATTCATTTGCAGTTCTAAAGGAACTGACAGACCTTCCCCCAGATTCTCATCCTGAGGTGTGAAAACTCTCACTGCTGTAAATGATCCTTGCTGTATCATGTACAGCTGACAACTGCTACTGGAAAGAATTACAAAGTATGCTTGTCTGCTACTTCCCAATGCCTTCAACTTGAATTTTTTTCTCTCTCATGAGCATTGCAGAATTAAAATATGCTCAATTAGTTCCTTAATTATTTTTGTCATGTTCACTCCCCGTTTTACTGTTTTGTATTTATTTATACTTTGTTAACCAGGAAAGTGAACTGGTCGTAGGACCCTTTTCAGCCACGACCTGGGCTACATTTGCAAAGATAATAAGTAATACTTAGCAATACAGAGAAAAAATACTGCCATTGCACAGGACACTAAGGATAATCACAAGGCTTTCTTTAGTTATGTTAGGAACCTGGGTTGGAATTCTCAGATATGCTCAGAATTAGTCCAAAATGACAAAAAATACACCGAACCCACAGACATTGCCAACATCCTAGCTGACAGGTTCAGCGCAAACTTCTCCCCCCCCCTCCCCACCAAAAGGGCAAATATCTATCCCAGCAGAGTGCTGCCCCCCTGACATCTCAGATGCTCAGGTAAGAGCCGCCCTCTCCAAAGCAAAAAACACAGCATCAATGGGACCAGATGGTGTCCCGGGCTGCGTCCTACATGAACTCCAAGAAGAGCTAAACCCAAACATAAAACTACTGTTCAATCTCAGCCTTACTACAGGATATGTGCCCAAAGAGTGGCGTACAGCAACAGTGGTCCCTCTCCATAAAGGTGGTGCCTCAACGGATCCTGGAAACTATCGCCCCATAAGCCTGACTAGCTTGGTCTGCAAAGCTATGGAAAGGATCATCATGGACCTCATAAATAAAGATATTGGGGACCTACAAACACTGGATCCTACCCAGTTCGGCTTTGTTAAGAGCAGATCCTGCCTCTTTAACCTGGTTGATTTCTTTGAAACAGTCACCAAGGCCATTGACGAGGGGAAGGTGGTCCACACAGTCTACCTGGACCTCGCAAAAGCCTTCGATACAATACCCCACTCAGGCATTATAGATAAGCTCACCAGCTTAAATATAAACCCCTATGTCACTAGATGGATTGCAAACTGGCTCAAGGACAGAACCCACATGGTTAGAATTGCTGGAGCCATGTCAGACTCCAAACCAGTTACAAGTGTCATCCCACAAGGCTCAGTCCTGGGACCTCTCTTGTTCGGTATATATTTCTCGGAGGTACAGGCCAACACGGAAGGACTGTGGCTGACCAAGTTCGCAGATGACTGCAAACTGGGCGCCATAATCGACTCTCCAGCCGACACAAGCATCCTCCAAAAGGCCTCATAGAAACAGACAACTGGTGCCAGAGCCATGGCCTCAAGCTAAATGCCAAAAAGTGTATAGTCATCCCCTTTGGCAAAAACAAAGTGCCCACAAATTACCACATAGGTGGTAATCCATTAAGTACAGAAGAAGTAATTAGGGACCTGGGGCCCAAGTTGATAGCAATCTCTCATTTGACAACCACGTGGCCAAAGTGGTTAGAAAAACATTTTATATAGCCCACCTAATCATGAAGGGATTCACATCTAGATCAGGGAGGTCATCGTGCCTCTTTACTCATCCCTCATCAGGCCCATAATTGAGTACAATGCCCTTTTGGGATGTACCTTACCAAACACCTGCAGCAACTGGAAAGACCCCAAAAGTACCTTACCAAGAGGATCAAAGGGCTCAAACAGATGCCATATGCTGCCCGGTTAAAGAAACTCCAGCTCTACTCAGTGGCATACCGCCTGTTCAGAGGCGATCTGTGCCTGACATATAAAGCCATGTCCAACCCGAATTAATGGACATGCTGCACCTCAGAAAATCCAAATCCCATCGAGCCACGTGCGAGAGACTTGAACCTCAGCACTGAAATAAATAGGACATGGTGGAGGGACAGATTCATAACCCAGAGGCTCCCTTCACTCTGGAATAAAATCCCAGTCCAGGTTAGGCAGAGTCCCTCATTGACTCTCTTCAAGAGGAATCTTGATGAGTGGATGGGAGATCGTAGGTTTACCCCGGGTATCACTTCTGTGTCACTGTTAGACAGAGGCACAGTATACTAACCTCGAAAAAGGGCATAGCAAAATAAATTTAAAATGGGTGGCGAAAGCCAAACACATTCTGGCTAGGCTTATAAATGCCTTAGGGCAGATAGCCTAGTATGAACCTATGAACCTATAAAGACATTTGACAAAGATTGCATGTATATCAAATAGCCAAAGTATGACAGTGAATAAGTAAAACATTTAACAAGATTTACTAGAATGTATGCATTTATAATGCTTAACCCTACTGTGATAGCTTTATTATAAATAATGAAATGTATGCACCCATATTGCACAACTCACAGTGCACATTGTAGGGGGAAAAGCATCCTAAGGATTGACTTAAACTGTAGGAGAGGGCCGAGTTTTCCTTTAATCAGCAGTAAATCATTGCATGCCTCAAACCAAAATATGTTTTGCATACCTGGTTTTGGTGCTTGAACTATTTTTTCTATCTGCTTTTATTAGCTTACCTCCAAATAAATACCTTAACAAGGAGCCAAAGTGGTGTTATCTTCTCTTATTTGCCCACCAAACCGACATTATTGCTAGGCTACGCTATGATATTGACTACATATGGTTAACTTAGTGCTAAACATCGGTCTAATCTATGTCTACTGTTTTTTAACACATACTTTAACCCAGGAACTGAAGCACTGTTATATTTTCTTGTTCTTTCTGGATACTCCATGTACCTTTGGTTGAAATGGAAGGTCAGCAAACTAATCTATCCTCTGTTGCCAGGTTTATAGGACTTGGCATACTCGGGTAATGTAAGAATTGCTTGATTTGAACAGGCAGTGACTTTTTATTTAACTTGTTACTGCCTGTGTGTGAGGGATGCATCTTCCTAGCCAAATTCGAAGCCGCGATGGTACAGTGGTAGCATTGTTGCCTCACAGCAAGAGGTTCTCTTGTTCGATTCATGGCTGGAGTGCCTTCTGTGTGGAGTCTGCATGTCCTCCCAGCGGTCGAGTGGCCTCCGAAAGACATGCGTAAATGGGCGTGCCTTCGCTGAAGGCTGGGCATCGGGCTTGCAACTCGGCACAATAAAAATTCTACTGCCAATCATTAGCGGACCGGAGTTCCACTGTGGCGACCCCTAACCGAGAAAAGCTGAAAAGACAAACAACTCTCATAATTAACACGCTGTAACAGACTAATAAGTGCAAGACCCAGTGGTAAACTAAGCACTGCAACACTAATTAGTGGTAACACAACTGAATCTCACCAGAAAGCAAAACATACCAGACCAGTTACACTAAAGCAGTGATGAAACACAAACTGAAATGTACTAGTCTTTGATGACTCCATAGTTAAGCATACAGTTTCTACACATGAGGCTGGACTATCTCTAATGAGCCAAGATTGCTGGCACTACAACAGACAAATATGAGTATGGCATGGTGATGGCCCATGTTGGGGCAAATGGTCTGGTGCTGAGAACCCTGAGGGATATGAAGAGAGACATGCTCACCATGCATGTCACAAATGCATGAAAGACTCTAGTATTCAGTGGAAGTCTTCCATCAACAAAAATTATACTGTGATATAAAGAAAGGAAATGATGGTCTTGAGCAACTAGCTAAATACTTGTCATTCTTCGGGATCCACTATATGTCAGCATGGGAGGAGATGCTTGACAGACATTCTTGCATCATACTGGTGAAAGCTTTTGCAGTCTCCTTTGTGCCCTTTGTATGCAAGGTCCCAAATGTTGACCCTCCCAACCTAACTTCCAAAACAAATCAGTCATTAGACAATAACAAGGTACTAAATTAAGGTACTTAATGCTAGAAGTCTAGACAGCAAACTTTCAGACCTTGAGGCCCTTGTACATTTGGAGCACATCCATTTACGAGTTTTTAAAAGCACCTAGTTTAAGAAGCCAGTGAGCATTCCATCAATACCTCTGTTGTGTGCTTACCAATTGTTTAGACCTGATGGAATCTGTGGTGGCATATTCATATTTGTTAGAGACACATTCCCTTGAGATAGATACCAAGAGAACAACAGTAGTTTATAGAGATTCATAACTGCTGTTACAGTGTAAAGCCTGAATATATATTACAGTTATAATAAACCACTTTTTTTTTTTTTTTACTTTAATATCACTAACATATACCGTAGTCACTGACAAAACTATCCCGGACTGCATACAATACAGAACTGCTTTACAGTATAACATTCAGTTTACATCATGAAATTGTAATATACATATTAATAAGAATGAAATTGTAATGTTGTGTCTTTTGGCTTTTCCCGGTTAGGGGTCACCACAGCGGAACTCCGGTCCGCTAATGATTGGTAGTTGATTTTTACATGCCGAGTTACCAGCCCTGACGCACAACCTTCAACGAAGGTACACCAATTCATGTATGTCTCCATGCAGAAGACGCTTTAGCTGAGAATTGAACCGGACAGCTTCTTACTGTGAGGCGACAACGCTACCGCAGCACCACCACCGCTACAAGAATGAAATTGTAATATACATATTAATAAGAACAAAATCTTGATTTGTTACTGTTACTTCAGTTGCATCACAGTCTTCCAACAAAGTAAACTCCTTAGGTGCACAATGAAGTTTCTGACAGTAGAATCATCCATCAATTCCTAAAAAATGCGAATGACCTGGATTCCTACTCCGGAAAATTGCAGTCTGCGCGACCAAAATAAAATGTTTTTACTGTTGTTGATTCAGCTTCAGTAGATATTAAAAAATGCAAAATGCTGAGCAAAATTAAAATCCAAAGAAACCTTTTATTCCACACGTTAAAAACACAAGCGCTTTCGCCCGGTATTACCGGGCTTTTTCAAGTGTACTATCATCAATTCCTATTTGATACACAAAGCTTAAAAATTGTATACGAAACACATAGACAAAGCACATAAACGCTAACCATACATTTTCATTTAATACACTTCTTCAGATGTGGGTTTTTGACAAGAATTGAATGCCTTTTATACTAAAAAGAGCAGCAATAAATTAATAAGATGTTTAATTAATTCTTTAAAGAGATCATTGTACCAATACTGATAATGTGACAATGCATTGTTGAAAATGAATGAACCATGACCCATAATGAATAAAAACATTTTTAACTACATCTAGAACAAATCTTGTTTGGTGTAAAGCTGTTAAAAAAGTTAATAAGACCATAGAATGAATTATTAAAAATATTACTTAAGTATTTCATTTTAAAATTAAAGGTTCAATTCGTTCAAGTGTATGTAGTGCCATCTAGTGGCCATTTATTTAGTTTTATTTTACATTTGTTGACCGGGATAGTCCGACTGGATGCATGTCCATTTTCAGCAGAGGCCCTGGGAGAAAAGCTACAAGGGTAAGCAGATACAGCATTACACAATACCAGCATTACATATTACAAACTATTTACAGTGATTACATAAGTAAACAAGTTAAACAAGTTCCACAGGTTAGAGTTAATCCCGAGCGTAAATCAGGATTAAATTAAATTACATAGTAAGCTGGTTAACAGATTTTTACACATTCTAGAGAGTGTTAGCCAAGCTTGATACATTGACATAGTCAGTTAAGTGCAAAATGTTGTTTGAGTCTAGTTTTAAATTGAGCTAAGGTAGAAAGTAAGGTAATATCAGCTGGAAGAGAGTTCCAGGGTCTACTTACAGAGTTTGCAAAGAGAGTGTCACCGGCTGTGTTATTAATTTTGCTAGTCTGAATTAGTAGTTTGTTAGAGGATCGAAGTGGTCTAGGATTGTTATAGGGGTTGGTAATATTTTTAAGTGCAGGAGTATTGTCCGGATTATAGAGGATTTTATAGGCCATAATCAGTTGGTTATAGTGGATTAGGCTGGGTAGTTCAAGCCACCCAAGCTGATTTAGATTGATGAAATGATGTGTCCTAAAAGGCAGCCAGTGGCAAACCTGGCAATGTGGTTGTAGCAGCTTGAGAGTTTGTTAAGGACAGTCTTGTTTAAATTCGAGAGTAGAGGGGATGCATACAGAAGGGTTGAAAGAAGGTGAGTGCGAGCTATGGCAATTTTAGCTGGAGGGGTTAGGAAGGCTTTTATTCTGTAAAGTGACCCTAGTTTTTTATTGATGGTTTTGATAGTTTGGTTAACATGTAGGTCTAATTTTAGATTATCATCTATGATGACACCTAATAGTTTTATAGAGGGGTCAGGGGAGATTATTGTGCCATCATTTGAATTTTGGTAAAGGTGAAAGCGGTAGACCTACGTGTTGGTGAAAATAACAGCATTTTAGTTTTTTTGGGATTTAGGATCAGACAATGTTCAGAAAACCAGTTTTCTATTGTATTAAAGGTGGTTTGGGTAGCTGACCATAACTCTGTTGGAGATGTTTACTTGCATAGGCCTTGGCTGATTTCTCGTGGCGTGATTTGGAGTATACGCATGATGTGCCCTCAAAATTAACAGTTTTGACTGTGGAGTACCAGTCGAGTTGCTTATTTGTACTTTCATAGTTTTAATGCAGTATTTTTCTTCCAGGTTGTATGGTATAGCTGAAATGTGTTTTTTTTTCTGTGTGCTTTATCTTCTAACTCTGCTACCTTTTGAAATGGTTCTTCATGGAAAGCCCCATGTTGAGCCAGTCTTACCTTCATTTCAGCCTCTGATTTCTGTATTTTTCCAAGCATTCATCGTTGCTGCAATGTTCTTCAGAGCCAGAGCTTTATCTTTTTTTTTTCTCATTTTCTCTTAGTTTCTCCAAATTTCTTCTTTGCTGGCATCAGGCACTGTGCTTATTATTTAATAACTGAGTTGTACCCAATTTGTAAACCTTTACTGTTTTTTTTTTTACATCAATTTCTCAGTTTTCACGCTGGGAGAGCTCTAATCAAACCGTTGCTGCTCAGTGTGAAGCCATGTTGGTAGTCCAAGGTAATTCCTATGTTGAGTTCCATTTCTGCCTAGGCAGTCATGCGGGCAACCATGACAGGAAGCATCATACTAAAGGCTCTGGGTTGCATTTTATCATTGATGCTGTTTTTCCTGGTGCACAGGTTGTACATGGGGAAAATCCAGTGGTTCTTGAGTTCCCTACCGTATTAATGCCCCATTCTCTGGAAACAGGGAGTTCTATTCAGTTCCTTTAAATTAAGGAATTTAGGTGGTGTGTGATTCAGGAGCTGGCCAGTACAGGAGGTCAGGGAATCTGTGCCTTGACCTTGAGTCAGTCACTCTAAACCTTAAGTACACAAAGAGACCTTAAAATTTCAGAGGATGTTGAATATGAAGGACAAGGTCAACCTGTCAGTGTCATGGAGGTATTAGCCATAATTCATGTTTTTGATATCTGGAATTTGCAGGGTAGTCACAAGCAAAGAAGCACAGAAACACTTATCCCCGTTGCAGCTTAGCTGCAATAGCCTGGAATATGAAATCACAGCTGAACATTTATCTCTACGCCTACTACATCCTGTTGGAACAGAATAATTCACTGGAGATCATCTAAACAGATCTGCAACCAGTCTCTATGAGTGGAAGTTAAACTCAGATGTTTTGCGGAGGCTCACTTTATTCTGGGGTATATTTCTTTTCCCACAGAATCACTAGATCTCAGGATTGGGCTCCACATATCTTTGTAAGAATACAACCAGCTTCCTATAAGAAGTGCGAGACTGGATACTACTGCTCATAGCATTTTGAGAATTAAACTGTGATTAAGCCACTTTTGTTCATTTTGAAACCTGTATGTTAAAAATTTAAGGCATTTTTTGCAAGGAGGATTTGTCATCCGCACCATCCATGGTCATACTGCTTGTATGTAATAATTCCAGGAGTGCTGTACCTTACTGTAAGGGAACTACTCTGAGATGTAACAGTCTTGAAATTAATGTATATTCCTCATATTCACGCTTAAATTCATGCTGTTCTAAATATTGCAGTTATGGTATCTGGCGCTACGGCCAAAAAGCCTCCTTAGTATAGTAATTGACTAGAGAGGGGCCATTGCTTTCTCCAAGCATAACCTTATTTTTCTAAAGCTGGAAGCCTCGATTCACCCAAATCTAAAGTGTGCAGCCTAGAGAATAGGACCCTATTGCCACATTGAGACTTATTACCACCAAATGTTTTGTGACTTGTAGAGGAGGCCAAGAAACCAGACACTAAAACTACTTAGCAAAGTGGATCAAATTTAACGTTTTATGCAGAAGGCATGGCATAAGGAGTAAGGTGGCATTTGTTCATTAAGCCCTCCATTCTGTCACAATTTTGTTTGACAAAAGCATTTCCTATACCTCAGTCAGGGAACACCTTTCTGCTGTCTCATCGTATCTTTCTTTGCAACTCCATTTGATAGCTGTCCACACTGTCAGTCAATTTCTGAAGGGAATACTATATATAAAGCCCCCCCAAAGAAGCCTGTGCCTCATCCCCATGGTATTTGAACTTTTTCTTCATTTAAAACAGCTGGTTTAGTGCATGTTAAGTTTTTATTTTTGAAAGACTGTGTTTCTGGTTGCCATTGTTTAAGCCCAGTGGATTTCAGAATTGCAGGCCTTAATGTGGAATGCACCTTACATGGTTCTCCACATGAAGGGAGATCACTACAGACAGTTTGTCTGTCCTTTGTGCCAGTTGATGTTTCAGAGTTGGCACTGAATCAGACGATTCACCTCCCAGTATATTTGTGAATTCTGAACAAAGGAGAGAAGGTGTTGCATCTCTTGGTTCTGCACAAACAGCTGAAATATTATACTGACAGAACTGAAGATTTCAGGCAAACAGAACAGCCTGTGCCTATTTGTTGTCAGTTAAGTAGGTGAGGACAGTGTCTAAACAAACCCCGTCAAAGTGGCCAGTTGGCATTCTGCTGTGATCAACAAGGAAAGCATACAAGGCCAGTTTAAGGCACATTCAGCAAAGGCTGGTACTGCATTTTCCAGGAATGTTTTATTACATAGCATTTCTCAGACAGTTAAATGGACATCTTTTCACATCTTTTTAAAGATTACAAGCTGGGCAACCTTTCCAAGAGCAGAGATGACTTTGCCACCACAGTTTTATGAGATATTGGGGTATATGTGCTCCATCTCTGTAGGTCTGTGACCCACTATCCTAAGTGCTTTACTACTGTTTCCAAACTTAATTATGTTGAGCAATAGCTTTTTCTTAAACATAGTATAGTTGTGTGAGTATACTCATTGTAGCCTAGATATTTGAGCAGTAGGTTCACTGCTGCAATATTCACTGCCTCCAGCTATCCTTATTTCTATCTCTTGCAACTCGATTGCTTTTTTCATGAAGGTACCCTCTCCTTCCTAGCTCCTCCTGTTTTTTTTTTTAAATAAGAAACATCTTTAATAAATTATCACATATGACCTAGCCAATCTTACACTTATATAAATGAAAAAACATATTGGCATGATTTCAGTTGAAAACATTATACATTGCAAACCATGTTGATTCAATTGTTGTTGAAAACATTATTCATCACTTATAATATTTATTAGTCATTGTTAGTCAAGCATGACATAGCTGCAGTGATGGCAAACCGTTTGGGTTCAGCTTGTCAAAAATTTGGAAAATGCCTAACATGACTTTGCTTGCGTGCCAACCCCCCCTGCCAACAAAGAGATTACAAGTTGGGCAGCCTTTCCAAGAGCAGAGATGACTTTGCCACCACAGTTTTATAGGGTATTGGGGTTTATGTGCTCCATCTCTATAGGTCTGTGACCCACTATCCTAAGTGCTTTACTACTGTTTCCAAACTTAATTATGTTGAGCAATAGCTTTTTTGGTAAACATAGTATAGTTGTGTGAGTATACTCATCGTAGCCATAGATATTTGATGAGTAGGTTCACTGCTGCAATATTCACTGCCTCCGGCTATGCTTATTTCTAGCTAACTCGGTTGCTTTTTCCATTTGCTTCTAGCTCCTCCTGTTTTTTTTTTTTTTAATAAGAAACATCTTTATTAAATTATCACATATGACATAGGCAATCTTACACTTATATAAATGAAAAAAACATATTGACATTATTTCAGTTGAAAACATTATACATTGCAAACCATGTTGACATAGGGTTGCCACCTTTTCAAATGGCCAAAGTGGAACATTTTCGGGTTACACATCAGATTTTACAGGCCGACACATACCCATGGTCAGTACAAAGGATAGAACTTAATTTTTTGCCTAAATAAAAGCTTATTCTTGTAGCATTTTAGTTGCTTATTCTGTTTCTTGTAAAGTTTAGGTATTTTAGATACAGAATAACTGTTTTATGCAACTATTACATAAAATATGGGACATAATTATGTCCTACAATCTCAGGACATTTGCCATTTTTAATATTTTTTGTCAGGACACAACTGTCCAAATAGGGACTGTCCCTCGCAAAGTGGGACAGGTGGTAACCCTATGTTGACACAATTGTAGTTGCAAACATTATACATCACTTATAATCTAACCAGTCATTGTTAGTCAAGCATGACACAGCTGCAGTGATAGCAAACCATTTGGGTTCAGCTTGTCAAAAATGTGGAAAATGCCTAACTTGACTTTGCTTGCATGCCAACCCCCCCCCCCCAAACAAACAGACAAAAAAAAAATAATAAATTAAATAAATAAAGAAATAAAACAGCATGTCTCTCAATACCTCAGGGATAAATGTCAACAGAATCAGGGACAAATCTAGAAATAAGAGACATGGACAGTTTTAAGCTACTAGTACTATTAATATGAGACACTGACAGAAAAAATTACTGTGAATTAATATACATTTTCTGAAGTAAAATTAGTCTATAAATCTAATTATTGTTATTAAGTGTAAAAAGTTGCCAGTTTTAGCAGGGATTCAGTTGAGAGGAATGTAAAAGAGCACATTCCTAAAAATGCAGACTACTTGCCCTTTGCAGAAGTGTAACTACAAAGAGAAAACAATATCAGCACTGCCCTTTGCAGACTCTTTCGAGAAAGTATACTGAAATAGTCTTTGAGGTTAATAATTCATTACCTCTGCAGCAGTGTTAAACTGGCTCCTGGCAAAAAATAATCCATTGCATATCAAACAAGCAACGAATGTAAAAGCAGTTTCTTTGGTAACTTTGGTGTTGGTGAACGCTGGTGTGTCACCTTGACACTTGCGTCATAGGTTTGCCATCACTGAGTCATAGCTCATTCAAATCCTACCTTCTTTTATACCTTCTTCCTTGTCTGCATGTATTGTTCCTACAATTCCCATTTTTCCTATGTAATTTTCTCGTACTGTTTTCTATAGATCCCAATTCCAGTTGTTATGTCTCTGTTACTATATTTGCTACTTCTACTAAAGTTGGTTTAGACTTGCTTTCCATTTTGTAGTAATTGCTTTTTTGGCAGCCACTATAATTAAACTTAGCAAGTCCTTACTATGTCTAGGTAATTCCAATTCTGTATCATAGGTCAAAAAAATAATTTCCTTAGTTACACCAATTTGCTTACCCAGTATCTCTGACAGAGCAGTCTGCAGGGAATCTTAAAGACTGTCAATTCATTATACTCCCAGAAAATATGTTCCCAATTACCTCTTTCTTCCCCATCGCATCTTCAACATTTGCTGTCTACCTGAGGGAAAATTTTCTGGAGGTCTACTTGTGGTATAAAAATACCTCTCTAAACACTTCCAAGCAAAGATCCTAAATCTTCTAGACTTTGTTGCATATTTGGGAGACATACATATATCAATCCATTGTTTCTTTGTGAATCGGTTATTCAGTCTTTCTTCCCAGTCCTTTCTAGCCTCCTCTGATTGTTATAGTTATGCAATGTTTTATATGCTGTACTAATTATTCTTTTTTTAACAGCAGCTTCTGTTCTAGATTCTACTAAAAATTCTACCAGTGATGATCTTTCCTTTAGGACCCCCCCCCCATTTCATTCTCTTTACCTAGTATATAATCCTTGATAGAGAAGACAATCTCTAGCCTGCAGTCCAAATAAATTCTTGGTGTTGTCTCATTTTGTTACCTTTATCTCTGGTTATTTGCTCCAAAAATCATGCTTCTTTTGCCAATTTTCTCCAATAAATTCCAGCCCCCTCTTGCCTATTGTCTGTATCTTTAATTGAAATCATCCCTATTGGCAAAATCTCCTTTCTCCATTCTCATGTTGGCTTAGTTCTTGGAATACTTTCTGAATATAATATTCTGTATGATTATTGTTCTACTTAAAGATCTGCATCCAAAATCCCAGTCTTTCCTTGATGTTCTTCGTGTTTCAATGTTGCAGTCATTACATTTGAGTTATTTGCTTGCAGGTAGCCCTCAGCCAGCCTGATTATCAAAGTCTTGGGTCCTGCGTCTGTTGCTGTCTTTTCTTCCATGACGTCAGGTAGTCAGGGGTATAAAGCATGCAGCTGACGCCATTACATCAGTCTTTCTTGCTGTGTGGTGCCCGAAGCAGAAGCAGTTCATAAGTGCCAGTCGGCTGACTCCTGAAATTTTCGTTTTCCAGAACCGAAGTCTTCAAAAAAGCTAAGTACCCCGTTGGGGGTCCTTTTTCTTGCTCCAAACCGATGTCAGTAAAAGTTAACAATTGTATTACTTGTGGAAAGCAAATTACCTCATAAAGATTTTCATTCGTACTGCATTCCTTGCTTAAGCCCAGACCACAACATCCCTCGCTGTTGGTTTTGTGCCTTATTCATTCCTCGAACTATTCGTCGTCTGTTCATTTTCACTTCAAACTATTTTGGTACTCGGTTTAATTATCCAGAAATGGCTTCGGTAAGCCAGCCGACTACTGACATTCCGAAAAAAATGTAAACATAAAGACAGAGACAGACCACATAGGTCCAAAGCTGCTGACGACACTTCCGTTAAGCTAGTCACCAGTTCGCTGGTACTCAGTGAGGTGCTTTCACAGCCCCTGATACCCGCTACTTCAAATTTGCAGGCCTCTACTGAGACCCATTCAGAGTCCGGTATGCCGCGAGATGCTTCTTCGACTATGGAACCTGTGGATGTCTCAACCTTGGATGGGTCCGGAGCTGCTGTGCAGGCACCGGCTTCTGAGGGTGTATTCAGGCCTACTGACTTGCATATCAAACCAATGCCATCTTCTTCTTCAAGGCCTAAAATTCAATCCACGCCTAGAAAACTGACGTCCAAACCGCATGGTCAGGCCCATATGCCTAAAAAAACAAGTGATAAGAATGGCTGAAGACCTCATTACTCTAATTAGGGGAAGCTAGCCTTCCCCCTCCAAGAGACCTAGAACTGATTTTCCTTCTGATTCTTCTGATCAGGATTCCGAAATTTCAGTTTCTTCTGATGACCAGGACTTGCTCTTATCTACCTATGAGAATTCAGATGCAGAGGACTCCATTCCCTCTGCTTCCCCTCCAGAAGATTTCTCTTTTGGTGAATCTTTGCACACACTTAGGGAGCATTTCTGCTGGGAAAGACAGGATTACTCTTACTCCAAAAAGAGGCTTAGGGAATTCTTACTCCTACCTCAACACAGGCCTTTAGCTATCCCTCCTGTACTGGGCATTGTAGATGAAGCCCTTCTTGGAATCCAGCCTGGACCCAGGCACTTTACCTCCGGCTCCCAGGAAACCTGACCGGTATTACAGAGTACCTGACTTTCACAAGTTCCTCTTTAAGAATCCTACTGTGGACCCAGAGACCATTTCACAGGGTCCCAAAGGCATTAAGGTGACTACTGCCAAAAAGCCTACCTCCTCTGATAGAGATTCCAGGGCCCTGGACAGATGGGGTAAGAAGGTATACACTTCTGCTGCTTTGGCCATTAGGACCTTAAACTGCCAGTTTCATATGTTTAAGCATCAGCAACATATTATTGGATTACTTAAACAGAAAATTATGTTGATTCCTGACTGTGCTGAAAATAAAGAATTACAGGATTTAATGCATTCTGCTGAACAAGTTGGTAAACATACTTTGCAATGTGGTTTTAACTCCTTAGAGGCATCTTGTAGGGCTGTTGTCACTGGGTCTCTTCTAAGAAGGCATGCTTGGCTTAAGGAGCAAACTTTGCCAGATCATGTTAAAGCTAAGTTACTGGATGCTCCTTAAACCAAGACCGCCTGTTTGGCAACAAAGCAGAAGTAGTACTTAAAAAGATTGAGGAAAAAGCTAAATCTATGCAAACTGTTAAAGATTTCCTGCAAGTACAGCCTCCCAGATTTAGTAGGCATTGGCCTTCTAAGAATTGGTCCTTTCTTGTCTCTTCCAGGCCTTCTCAGTCCAAACCCAGTTACAGCAAACCACCCAGGCTGCAGTCTCAAGGTACTCACAGGCCTAAGCAGTGGGGGGCTCCCACTTCCAAAGCTGGAAGTAGTAAGACACCCCCCTGTGGTAAACTGTCACAATGACTTAACCTTAAACCTTCCAAGCCCTGCTCAACTGACTGCTCCTTTAGGGGGAAAGATTGCCCTGCATGCAAAAAATTGGGAA
Source organism: Protopterus annectens (assembly GCF_019279795.1). Taxonomy (NCBI): domain Eukaryota; kingdom Metazoa; phylum Chordata; order Ceratodontiformes; family Protopteridae; genus Protopterus; species Protopterus annectens. The sequence continues at coordinate 1,162,342,070 of NC_056748.1, read as the reverse complement.
CTCATTACCCAAGGCAAATGGGTTTTAAATATAGTTTCCCAAGGATATAGATTCCAGTTCAACACCATACCAACCCCAAATGGTTGGCCAGATTTACCCCCAAATCAGTGAGCAGAGGCTCAACAGCAGGTTCTCTCTCTTCTAAGTATCAGGGCTATTCAGCCTGTCCCAGCAGAGGAATGGGGACAAGGTTTTTACTCAAGACTTTTCCTGGTACCCAGAAAAGACAACTGGCGTCCTATCCTGGACCTGTGTATTCTAAACACCTTTTTGGTAATCCCAAAATTCAAAACGCTAACCCTTCATCAGCTGCTTCCCATGCTAGGCAAAAATGCCTGGTTGGCAACATTGGACTTAAAGGAAGCTTACCTGCACATCCCAATAAGGGAATCTTGCAGAAAATGCCTATGCTTCAGAGCAGGCTACATGCGCTATCAGTTCTCTGCACTGCCCTTTGGCTTATCTACTGCACCCAGAGTATTCACAAAATGCCTAGCTCCAGTCATTGCATTCTGCAGGCAAAGAAATATTCAAATATGCCCATACCTGGATGATTGTCTAATTCAGTCCGAAAGCCAGGACATACTATTAAATCATCTGGCATTTGTAAAGAAACTGCTAACCTCACTGTGGTACACCATAAACAAAAAGAAATCTCACCTAGTACCGTGCCAACAAATTGTATTCCTGGGAGCAAGCTTGAACACAACTACCCAGATGGCCTACCTCACGCCAGAGAAACAAGTTTATTTGGCAGCCTACTTCAAACTACTGGCTACAAAGACCCAGCTGTCTGCAAGGAAAATACTGCAAGCCCTGGGGATCATGGCCTCTTTCATCCTACTAATTCCATATGCAAGACTGCATATGAGGAAACTACAATGGTATCTAAAAAGCTTATGGTGTCAACATTCTCAGGAACTGGAATCAATTATTCCTATCATTCCTTGTATAAAGACAGAGTTCCTTTGGTGGGCAGAGGCCTGCTACCACAACAAGGGACTGCCATTCTCTCTACCCCCTGCCGCCCAAACCCTAACAACAGACTCATCAGACTATGGATGGGGGGGGGGGGCTCACTTGGCAGGGCAGTGCATTCAGGGCAAATGGAACCCGAGTCAAATGCGCCTGTATATCCGTCAAAAAGAAATGTTAGCTGTGACAACCTTCAAGGACCACATTCTTCCAGGACAATTATTGGTAAAGACAGACAACACCACTGTTATGTGGTACATAAAAAAGCAGGAGAGAACCCACTCATAACTTCCCTGCAGACTAGCCATGGCTCTGTGGAACACAGCCTTGAGCTAACCAAGTGCACTTACAAGCTCAGTTCCTGCCAGGCAAGCTAAATTCGCTGGCAGATGACCTAAGCAGAAATCTCATGGACCCACTCAAGTGGAAACTGGAACCAAAGATATTCAACATGTTGAGAAACAAATGGGGGAGCCCAGAGATAGACCTGTTTGCCTCCCCTCAGAACTACCAATCGGACAAATTCTGCACAAGAACTCCCCACAGACAAGCTTGGAAAGTGGATGCCCTGTCCTTCACCTGGGAAAGCCTCTCAGTTTATGCCTTTCTCCCTCTACCTCTCCTCTCAAAAGTTCTACTAAAGATCAAACAGGACAAACCAAGGACAATACTCATTGCACCAGACTGGCCACGCCAACACTGGTACCCTCTCTTGCGCAGTATGTCACTGCTGGAACCGTGGCACCTGCCTCAGACCCCTTCCCTGCTGTCCCAACAGGAGGGCCAAATTCTGCACCCCCAGCTTCAAACCCTGAACCTTGCAGCCTGGCTAATTACCTGAGCTCTCCAATACCATCCCTCAGTAAGCAAGTGCTGGATGTCATTCTGGAGGCAAGGAGACCTAGTACTAGAAAATTCTATGCTGAAAAGTGGAAAAGATACTGTTCCTGGAGCCAAACTCAGGGGATGGACACAACAGTGCCCAGCTTACCACATATTCTTCAATACTTAACAGAGATGCTTCACATGGTCGTTTCCTTCTCTTCTGTTAAAATTCATGCCTCAGCCATTTCAGCACATTATAATACAGAGCCACCCCTCTTCTCTCACCCACTGCTGAAGCAATTCCTCAGAGAGGCCAAAAATTTAAGACCACCCAGGAGAGCCCTTACTCCAGCCTGGGACCTTAACTTTGTATTGGAAAAGCTCACTCTACCTCCTTTTGAGCCAGCTGCAACTGCAGAGTTGAAATTCCTTTCTTGGAAAACAGCCTTCCTTCTAGCCATCACTTGAGCAAGAAGAGTGCCTGAATTACAGGCCCTCATGGCAGTGGAGCCCTTCATCATCTTCCATGCAGACAGGGTGTCCCTCAGGACCAATCGTTCCTTTATGTTTAAGGTGGTATCCAGTGTGTCCCTTAATCAGTCCATTCCTTTGCCAACCTTCTTTTCTAATCCATAGAACAAAGGAGAATGAATACTGCACTCTTTGGACATGCACAGACAACTTAGATTTTATTTGGACAGGACTAAGTCTCTCAGGAAAACTGAGCAGCTGCTAGTTGCCTTTGCTGCAGGGACAGAGGGGAAGGCCATTTCAATGCAAACCATTTCTAAGTGGATAGGCCATTACATTAATTTCTGCTATAAGCACCATGGAAAACCTACCTCACAAGAGATAAGATCACATTCCACCACGGCTGCATCTACTTCAACAGCCTTTCTCAGAGGTGTTCCCACCAGGGACATCCTAGAAGCTGCTACCTGGAATTCTGTTCATACCTTCACCAAGCATTACCATTTGCCTTTTTTTCTAAATCCAGAGCTGGTTTTGCCACTGCAGTCTTGCAGGGCCTAATAGCTGGTCCTAATTTTCTCTAATTGCCTCCTCCCTTCCTTAGCTTTGGGAATCTATCCAAATGTAATGACTGCAACAGTGAAACATGAAGAACATAGTACAGTTGTGTACGCTTATCATAAATGTAGATGTTCGAGTGTATTCACTGTTGTAGTCCTGGTTACCCTCCCTCCGTACCCCTGACTTCTATTGGCTATACCTATCTTCTTGTTTACTGCATTTAAGCTTTCTGGTGTATTTGCTTTTTGTTGGAGGTGTAACCTTGTATGTTCTTCGCATTTCACTGTTGTAGTCATTACATTTGGGTAATCTGCTGGCAGGTTGCCCTCAGTCGGCCTGAATATCAAAGTCTTGGGTCCTGCGTCGGTTGCTGTCTCCTCTCCCATGATGTCAGGTCGTCAGGGGTATAAAACGTGCAGCTGACGCCATTTTCTTAGTCGTTCTTGCCGTGCGGTACCCGAAGCATTAGAAGTTTGGGAGTGCCGGTGGGTCGACTCCTGAAATTTTCAGATTCGAGTTTCAGAACCAAAGTCTTCTATTAAAGCTGAGTACCCTATTGGGGAAACTTTTTCTTGCTCCTTACTGATGTCAGTAAAAGTTAATAATTGCATTACTTATGGGAAGCAAATTACCTCATAAGGATTTGCATTTGTACTGTATTCCTTGCCTAGGCCCAGATCATAATGTGCCTTGCTGTCGATTTTGTGCTAGATTTAACCAATGCACTATTAAGCGTCGGTATATCTTTGCTTCAAAATATTTTGGAAACCGATTTAACTACCCTGAAATGTCGTCGGATAGCAATCCGACTACCGGAGTTCACAAAAAACGCAAAGAAAAGGACAGAGACAGACCGCCGAGGTCCATAACCGATGACAAAACTTCTCCTAAGCCAGTCGCTGGTACTCAGTGAGGCGCTTTTGCAGCCCCTGATACCCGCTACTTTCGAGTCGCAGGCCTCTGCCGAGACCCATGTGGAGTCCGGCATGCTGAGAGATTCTCAGAGTATTGTACCCGCGGATGTCTCTCCCTTGGATGGGTCCGGAGCCGCTGAGCAGGCACCGGCTTCTGAGGGTGTTTTCAGGCCTCAGCATTTCTATATAAAACCGACGCCAGCTTCAAAAACAAAGACAAAAGCAACTTCTAAGGCTAAAAAAAACGATGCATGAGCCACGTGCTCAGGCCTCTATGCCCAAAAAACAGATTATCAAAATGACTAAAGACTTAATTACCTTGATCAGGGGTTCCCAACCCCCCCCCCCCCCCGATATGAGGCCTAGGCAAGTCACTGATTAGCATTCTTCAGATCAGGTTTCTATTTCTTCTGATTCCTCTTCTGATCAGGAATTTTCTATACCACCTTATGAGGATTCAAATGCAGAAGACTCCATCCCATCGGCATCTCCTCCTGAAGATTATTCTTTTGGAGAAACCTTGCATACTTTGAGGAACATTTTCATTGGGGAGTCAGGATTTCTCAGAATCAAAAAAGAGGCTTAGGGATTTCCTTCTCCTTCCTCAGCATAGGCCTTTGGCCATACCTCCTGTATTAGACATTGTTGATGATGTGATTTTGGAATCAAGCATGGCTCCAGATTCCCTATCTCTGGCTCCTAGTAAGCCAGACAGATATTACAGGGCTCCTGACTCTCACAAATTTTTATTAAAAAATCCTTTCGCTGACCCTGAAACTGTCTCACAGGGTCCCAAAGGTGTAAAGGCCTCAACAGCTATGAATCCTACCCTCTCTGATGGAGATTCCAGGGTGCTGGATCGATGGAGAAAGAAGGTTTATACGTCTGCAACCCTGGCAATTAGGGCTTTAAACTGCCAGTTTCATATGCTTAAATATCAACAGCATGTTATGGGATTATTGAAACAGAAAATGATGTTGATTTCTGAATGTGTGGAAAATAAAGAATTGCAGGAATTATTGCATGCAGCAGAACAGGTTGGAAAGCATACTCTGCAATGTGGTTTTGTTTCCTTGTAGGCTGCCTGCAGGGCCGTAGTTACTGGATCTGTGATTAGAAGGCATACCTGGCTCAAGGAGCAAAATCTGTCTGATCATGTTAAAGCTAAATTGTTGGATGCACCTTTACAACATGATACTCTGTTTGGTAATAAGGCAGAGGAGGTTTTAAAGAAAATGGAAGACAAAGCTAAGTCCATGCAGACTGTAAAAGACTTCTTACAAGTGCAGCCTCCAAGATTCAGTAGACACTGGCCAACAAAGAATTGGTCCTTTCCTGTGTCCGGCAGAGCCTCATGGGGCAAATCCAGGTGCTCAAAAGGCTCTAGATACCAATCACAGGGTTTTTACAGGTCAAAGCAATGGGGTTGCCTCTACCTCCAAATCTGGAGGAAACAAAGCACAGCCCTACAGTAAACAGTCTCAATGACTTCCCTCTGCCATCACCAAGCACTTATCTTTTGGCACCCCCCCCCCCCTTAGGGGGAAAATTAGCATTTCAAGCTCAAAAGTGGCAGTTAATAACCCATGACAAGTGGGTATTAAACATAGTATCTCAGGGATACAGATTTTATTTCCATACCTTGCCAATTCCAAACAGTTGACCAGATCTGCCAAAAAGTCAATGGGCAGAGGCACAGAAACAAGTTACGTCCCTCATGGATATGGGGGCTATTCAGCCAGTACCAGAACAGGAAAAAGGGCAAGGGTTTTACTCAAGACTGTTCTTGGTACCCAGAAAAGACAATGCCTGGTGCCCAATACTGGATTTATCGATTTTGAACACATTCTTTGACATCCCAAAATTCAAAATGCTAACTTTGCAACAGCTTCTGCCCATGCTGGGCAAGAACGCTTGGCTAGTGACTCTAGACTTAAAAAGAGGCATACCTGCATATCCCAGTAAGGGAATTGTGCAGAAGATACGTCCGCTTCAAGGCTGGTTTTATGCATTGCCAATTCTCTGCACTGCCCTTTGGCTTATCTACTGCGCCCAGGGTCTTTACAAAGTGCCTGGCACCAGTAATTGCATTTTGCAGACAAAGAAGCATACAAATCTATCCTTACTTGTACGACTGTCTCATTCAAGCAGAAAACAAGGACATTCTTCTTCAACATCTGGCGTTTGTAAAAAGGTTTCTAACATGCCTAGGGTACACAATAAACGAAAAGAAATCACAACTGGTACCCTCTCAAAAGATTACATTCCTGGGTGCAAGCTTGAATACAACTACCCAGATGGCTTACCTTACGCCAGACAAACAAAGGCAACTGACTATTTAATTCAAACAGATGACAACACAAACCCAGTTATCTGCAAGACAAATTCTGCAGGCTTTGGGGTTCATGGCATCCTGCATTCTACTAATTCCATATGTAAGACTGCATATGAGGAAACTACAGTGGTATTTAAAAAGTTTATGGAGTCAACATTGTCACAGTCTGGAAACAATGATTCCTCTCATTCTTTGCCTACACCAGGAGTTTCTTTGGTGGGCAGAGACATGTCACCAGAACATATGATGGTCTTTCACTCTACCCCCCGCCACCCAAACCCTAACTACAGACGCATCAGACTATTCTTGGGGGCCCACCTGGCGGGGAGATGCATTCAGGGCATATGGAGCCCAAAACAAATGTATCCGCATATCAACCAGAAAGAGATGTTAGCTGTTCAGAATGCCCTGACAGCCTTCAAGGACTTACTTCATCCAGGACAACTACTGATAAAGACGGACAACACCACGGTTATGTGGTACATAAACAAGCAGGGGGGTACACACTCCTACCCCCTTTGCAGACTAGCCATGGCATTGTGGGACACAGCCCTGACTTACCAAGTACATCTTCAAGCTCAATTCCTGCCAGTAAACAAAATACTCAACTCCCTCCTTGGTACTTGCCTCAAATACCTCATCTACTGTCTCAGCAGAGCAATCAAATTCTGCACAATCAGCTCTAAACTCTGAACCTGGCAACATGGCTGATCATGTAATTATTCAAACACCACCTCTCAGTAAATCTGTGATGGATGTCATTTTGGAAGCCAGAAGGCCTAGTACTAGAAAGCTGATAAGTGGAAGAGATTCTGTGCTTGGAACCACGCACGAGGGACTGACACAGCAAAGCCAAATATTCCACAGATTTTACAATACTTGACTGAGATGCTTGAACAAGGGCCTATCCTTTTCATCAACAAAAATCAATGCCTCTGCCATCTCGGCTCATTACAACACAGAGCCTCCCATCTTTTCTCATCCTCTGCTAAAACAGTATCTTAGAGGGGCCAAAAATTTAAGGCCCCCCCAGAAGATCACCAACTCCTGCATGGGACCTCAATTTTGTGTTGGAAAAGCTCACCCTGCCTCCATTTGAACCAGCAGCTACTGCGGATATAAAGTTTTTATCTTGGAAAACAGCTTTCCTTCTGGCAATCACTTCAGCAAGAAGGGTTTCTGAACTACAGGCCCTCATGGCTGTGGATCCTTTTATTACATTTTACCTGGACAGGGTGTCCCTCAGGACCAGTCCTTCCTTTATGCCTAAGGTGGTATCCAGTGTGGCTCTTAACCAAACTGTTCACCTGCCAACTTTTTACCCAAATCCGCAGAACAAGGAGGAGTGGATTCTGCATTCCTTGGACGTACACAGACAACTAAGATTCGACTTAAACAGGACCAAATCTCTATGAAAGTCTGAGCAGCTACTGGTGGCATTTGCTGCAGGATCAGAGGGGAAGGCTATTTCAAAGCACACTATTTCAAAGTGGATAAGCCACTGCATTCGTTTCTGCTGTTTGCATCATGGTAAACCGGTACCCAAGGGTATCGCGTCACATTCCACCAGGGCTGCATCTACATCAGCAGCTTTTCTCAGAGGGGTGCCAACCAGAGACATTCTAGAAGCTGCTACTTGGAGCGCTGTTCATACTTTTACAAAGCATTATCATTTGCCTTTTTTCCTCTTAAGTCCAGGGCAGGCTTTCCCACTGCAGTTCTGCAGGGCCTTATAGCCGCTCCTAATGCTATTTAGTTCTAGCCTCCCATCCATAGCTTTGGGATTCTACCCAAATGTAATGACTGCAACAGTGAAACATGAAGAACATTGTATAGTTGTGTACACTTACCATAAATGTAGATGTTTGAGTGTATTCACTGTTGCAGTCCGGGTTACCTACCCGCCATCCCCCTTTTTTCTAGAGCTTCTCTCTCCTTCACTATATTCTACAGCCTTTGTGGTGTATTTGCTTTTAGATGAAGATAAAGTTTATGTTGTTACAATTGCATTTATATATATATATATATATATATATATATATATATATATTTTTTTTTTTTTTTTTTGCTCCCCATTTTGGGGGGCACCTGACATCTGGGGCAAGAAAAACTAAAAAAAAAAATGGCATCGGCTGCATGTTTTATACCCCTGATGACCTGACGTCATGGAAGAGGAGACAGCAACTCAACTGACGCAGGACCCAAGACTTTGATATTCAGGCCGACTGAGGGCAACCTGCCAGCAGATTACCCAAATGTAATGACTGCAACAGTGAATACACTCGAACATCTACATTTATGGTAAGTGTACACAACTGTACTATGTAATTGCTTCCCATTATGGGGGCACCTGATATCTGGGGCAAGAAAAACTGATGTAATGGCGTTGGCTGCATGCTTTATACCCCTGACTACCTGACGTAATGGAAAAGAGACAGCAACCGACGCAGGACCCAAGACTTTGATAATCAGGCCGGCTGAGGGCTACCTGCAAGCTGATAACCCAAATGTAATGACTGCAACAGTGAATACACTCGAGCATCTACATTTATGGTAAATGTACACAACTGTACTTTTCTTGACCCCCCCCCATTTCATCATCGCTTTCCACTTTGACTTAGAATTTTCTGCTTGTGCTACATGTAGTAGCCTTAACTGTATTGTTTTCAAATACCTCTTCAAATCATGTAATCCCAGTCAACCTTGTTCTATTTGAAGAATCAGCTTATCCCACTTGATTCTTGCCATCTTCCTCTCCCAGATAAAATCCTTCAGCTCTTTATTAATTGCTTTATACAACTTCTCCTGTGGTTGATAACAGTATGCCTGATCTGTGTGCAAGACTAAAGAAAATAAAAACATTTTAACTGCTTGTATTTTACTATTATTATCCATATAACAGAGCTTCCATTTTCTCAGATGTGAGAGTGTTCAATCTCGCCGTTTGTTCTTACACATGGGTGTCGGAGCCGATCCTTGGCTCCGAGTCGGCCGCTTAGCAAAGCTTTGCATCTAGAAGAAGCTCGAGACCAACCTACCTCCCACAATTCCCTCTGCCTCTGCCTCAGATCTAGTTTGCCGCTGCAACCGATCGCATCGTTTTTGAAGAGCTCTGACCAACTGGGAAGATAAGCTAACTTTTTTTCTTGAAAAATTTTGGATTCTTGAGATATATATTTAGTGTGTGTGTTTGTGTGTGTGTGTGTGTGTGTGTGTGTGTGTGTGTGTGTGTGTGTGTGTGTGTGTGTGTGTGTGTGTGGTCTGGTCATCCTTTATCTACTCTTATATATATAATTTATATATATATATAGTTTAGGGTTGCCTTAGGGCCTACCCCACCTACTACTAAACTTGGAATTGATACTTGCAATATTATTGCTGTGACTGTGGACTTACTAACCTATTTTGACAGTGTTATTGATAGTGTACAGTACTTTTTCTTACAGGATGTCTGAAAAAGCTAAGTCAGGATTTAAGAGGTGTCAGTGTGGGCAAAAGATGTCTGTCACTGACAAACATAGCTCCTGTGTCTACTGTCTTGGCCCTCTCCATCTACAAGAAGACTGTTCTATTTGTCATTCTTTTAGTGGAAGGGTCATGACAGATAGACGCAGGAAGCTTATGGACAGAGGTCTTTTGAAGCCTGCCTTCCAAGAGGCTCTTGACAAGTCAGACCAGGCCTCTAAATCCTCGAAGGAGTCGAAGACATCGGAGCCCATGTCATCGGCTCCGAGTTCTTCGTTTAAGGTTCATTCACCGGTTCCACAGACTTTGGGGCCGAGTGTCGAACTTCTGTCTGTCACCGAGCCTTGAGTCTTGGAAATGGTGACGGAGCTTCCACCTCCTGCTCTATTGAGGTCGGCACCGTCCTCGATTCCTTCGACTCGATCTTCCAGGCCCCTCTCCGACACCGACATAGATCGTGTGGTGCAGAAGTTAATGGAGAACACGGCCCTGTCCAAGCTCATTTCAGTCTCCTCTCAATTGGTGTCGAGACTCGAAGGCCTTCCTTTATCTCCATCTGATCCTCCTCCGAGGCCTACTCAGCCTTCGGAGCCAGGAGATGTTGATCTGATGATAGTGGAGCCCTTGGTGCCAGAACCGTCCCTTCCTCGGTCGGCACCGTTGACCTCGACTCCGTCGGAACCATTACCGGACTCGCGGAGCCGACGATCTATCCTTGGTTCCGGGACCGAGAGTCGAACCGAAGTTTTGGTGCCGACTCTCCCCCTCGGCACGGATCACTTCGGCTCTGTCCTCAGGGTCGATGCCCTTGGCCTCCACGTCGGAGATACTTCCGCGTTCTTCGGAACCAGGGGATTCCTCGGCTCGGGGTCCAGGGGCCTACGACCTTATGAGGAAGATATTGTCTTCTCAAACAACCACTTCAGCAGAAGCAACTTCTCCCTCCCATAAAGATCCGTTGTCTTCTTCTGCACCCACGACTACACAAAAGTGTCGAGCACCAGTGTCTCAGCCACTCCCAGAGGGAGCCCCTTCTTCCTCGGAGGCCTCATCGGATGCCCCCCCCCGATGACGTTCCGAGGAAAAGATTGTGCAAGAGGAGGCACTTAGATTCTCCACAAGAATCTTTAACATTGGATACTGACTTAGATGAGTCAGAGGGGTCCCCAAAATCACCCTCGGAGGATGTCTCCTTTTCTGACATTCTGGAGATCCTGAAACAGAGAGGTGATTGGCAGGCCCTACCCCCTTCTGAGGATGAGTCGGTTCTGCTGAAGGCATTTGGTGCTCGCCCTTCTTCCTCCTGGGTCACTCCACCCTTAGACGAGTTAATGGAATTAATTGCTCGAAGGGCGTGGGAGGCACCTGACACAGTAGAGCCAGTTCCCAGGAAGCCTAACAAATATATAACTGCCCCTCAGGATAAGTCATACCTCACTAAGGGAGTTCCAATGGACGCTATGGTGGTGGCAGCAGCCACGAAAAAGGAGATGTCCGAATTTTCCTCGTCTGTTCACCCTCCTAACAGAGACTCTAGGACCATGGACAGATATGGGAAGCGCATTTTCAGCTCAGCGACTTTTTCCATGCGATCGCTGAACTACTTGACACACTTCACACGATTACAGAGGGATCTAGTCAAAGAGTTGGGAGATACCCTCCAGGGTAGTACAGATGCTGCTGTCTCGGATAAGGTTACAGCACAGCTCAATACCCTTACATCTATTGTGAACTCGTCCATGAGGCTCATCTCGTATGCGGCCGAAGGGTCGAGTAGGGCTGCAGCTTCAGCGATTGCTCTTCGTAGACAATCCTGGATGCGGCTGTGCTCCTTTGCGGAAGCCTTCAAGTCTTCCTTTACTAACGCCCCCTTTGATGGTGCCACTCTTTTTGGCCCCAATGTAAGGGAGACCCTAACCCGGTGTGAGCAGGAGGGAAAGACTCTGTCTGCTGTCGGAGTCCGTTTTTCCACCCCATCCAGACCGTACCCCAAAGGGCAATGAGGTGGAAAGATGTGGTTTCGTAAACCCCAGGGTTCTTTCCCAGGCACATAGGGTGATGCCCCCTCCAGAGGCAGAGGGGGGGGGGGCTGAGGTGGAAGGCGCCGCCCTGGCGGCAGAGGGGGTCCGCAGAACCAAGGCGACAGGGATACCATCCCTGGGAAGCCTTTCCAGCACTCCTGAGAGGAGGCACGACTGTCCTGCTCTGGAGGCAGTCGGGGGGTGCTTAGCTTTATACCCTCAGGCCTGGAAAAGCCTTACTTCAGACAATTGGGTAAAAAGCATTATTACCAGAGGTTACAAAATTTCTTTTGTATTCCCCCCGTTACCACAAAAAAGATTCCCAGATGTACCACCCCATCTGCGAGAACCTGCAGCTATAGAAATCTCAAAGCTGCTAGAAAAAAAGAGTAATCCAACCAGTCCCGGCGGACCAAAGAGGATCCGGAACTTACTCAAGGTTCTTTTTAGTTCCAAAAAAGACAGGGGACTGGAGGCCAATTCTGGACCTAAGCAATCTCAATACGTATGTGAAGAAAGAAAAGTTCCGGATGGTCACGCTTCAATCGATCCTTCCGTTCTTACAGAAGGACGACTGGATGTGCTCAATAGATCTCAGGGACGCCTACTACCACATCAAAATGGCCAGAGCGTCCGGAGATCACCTGCGCTTCCGGCTGGGAGCCAGTCACTTTCAGTTTCGGGCCCTGCCCTTTGGTCTAACCTCAGCCCCCAGGGTTTTCACCAAATGCATGGCAGTGGTAGCGTCTCACTTGAGACGCCTAGGATTCCGGGTGTTTCCGTATCTGGACGACTGGCTCCTTACTGCCACCACCGAGCGTCAACTGATACAGGCCAAGGACTACACACTCAGCCTTTGTGTTCAGCTAGGGATTTCGATAAATTTCGAAAAATCTGCGTTACAGCCCTCGCAGCATATTTCATTTATAGGGGCAGATCTAGATACCCGTTCTTTGCTACTAAACCCCCCCCCCCGAAAGAATAGCTTCCCTACAAGAACAGGTATCTCTCCTACTATTGTCCAAAAAGTCCCCAGCCAAACTAGTCCTGAAAGTCTTGGGACTCATGTCAGCTTCCCTCATTGCAGTTCCCATGGGGAGGCTACACATGAGAGTTCTCCAATGGCTGCTGTTCGCACAGTGATCGTTCCAACAGTTACCACTGACACACGAGATTCACATTACGAACACCTGCAAAGCACACCTGTCTTGGTGGTTACAGAATCACAATTTCATCAGCAGCCGACCGTTTGTGTTACCCACACCAACAGCCACAGTGACCACGGACGCTTCCCTGATAGGGTGGGGGGGGCATCTTTCAGGGACAGACAGTCCAAGGCGAATGGACCAGTTTAGAGTACAACCTGCACATCAATGTTCTAGAGATGAGGGCAGTGTTTCTAGCGTTGCAACACTTCTCCCCCCTCCTACCTCTAGGGACCATTGCAGTTCAGACAGACAACATGTCCGTAGTCTGGTACATAAACAAACAAGGAGGAACCAAATCTTACCAGTTGTGCAGAGAGGCCATGAGAATTTGGCAATGGGCAGAATCCACGGGTCGCTTTCTGATAGCAACGCACATCCTGGGGTTATCCAACGTCATAGCAGACAGGTTGAGCAGAGCCATCCTGTTACCTCACGAGTGGTCCCTCAACCAGATAGTGGCGGAAAGGATCTTCCGCAAGTGGGGCCAGCCTTGCTGCGATCTGTTTGCGTCTCCAATGAACACCAAATGCAGAAGCTACTTTGCCCTCTTACCCCCTCCAGGGGATGTCCCCAGGGACGCTCTGATTCACGATTGGCCCCCGGGTCTCCTGTACGCTTTCCCCCCTATACCTCTGATACTGAGATTTCTTCAGAAAGCCAAGGACCAGGAGAGGACTATAATTCTCATTGCCCCATTCTGGCCTCGACAGATTTGGTTTCCCTTTCTTCAAGCTCACCAAATGCGGGAGCCCTGGATTCTGGACCCGGTGCCAGACCTACTGACTCATTCATCAGGAGCTCTCCACCCGTCACTCCTGTCCCTCAAGTTAGCAGCTTGGCTGCTCCGCTTCCCTACTTAGCCAGGTCTGATCTTCTCTCTCCGGCGGTTCAGGACATTCTGGTAGCCTCTCATAAGGCTTCCACTACTAAAATTTACACTGGTAAGTGGAAATGTTTCGTCTACTGGGCGACTACACAGCATTTAGATCCCTTAGTAGCCCCTCTAAACAAGATTTTGGAGTTCCTGTCCATGCTGTTTCATCAAGGGGCCTCTACTGCCACTTTAAAAGTTCAGTTGGCCGCTATTTCCAACTTTCATGTAGGAGAGAACGGAGCGCCCATTATGGCTCATAGGCTTTGTAAAGCCTTCTTGAAAGGGTCCTTTCGTCTTAGACCAGCAGTTAGGTTACCTACAGCTCCTTGGAATCTAAATTTACTCTTATCCCAACTAATTTTACCACCCTTTGAACCAGCTTCTTCCTGTTCCTTAAAGTTCTTGTCCTGGAAAACTCTTTTCCTGGTAGCTATCACTTCAGCCAGACGAGTATCAGAACTTCAGGCGCTTTCCATTAAGCAGCCATATTTAATTTTTCACCCGGACAGGCTATCATTATGCACCAACCCTTCCTTCCTCCCTAAGGTTTGTTCAGTTAACAACATTAATCAGTCCATTGAGCTTCCTACATTTTTCAAAAACCACTCCAATAAGCTGGAATATATGTTGCACAAGTTGGATGTTCATAGACAACTCAGATTCTACCTAGATAGAACTAAAGACCATAGAAAAGCGGACCAACTCTTTATAGCCTTTGCGGACAACAAAAAGGGCATGGCAGTGACGAAGCGTACACTTTCCAAATGGCTAACTGATTGTATAACCTTTGTTTATTCTGCTTCTAATCAGAGTTTGCCCACCAAACCAAAGGGACATTCTACTAGATCAGTTTCCACATCTTTGGCTCATGCGGCTCGTCTGCCTTTGGACACTATTTGTGCAGCCGCCACTTGGTCTAAACCGCATACGTTCATCACTCATTATAAAGTGGACAGGACTTCCAGGGACAGAGCATCTTTTGGTTCCACTGTGCTCAGGAACGTTCTTCTGTGAGTCACTCAGGGTAACGGAGCTAGGGACACTACCCATGTGTAAGAACAAACAGCGAGATTGAACACTCTCACATAAAGAAGTTTATGTCCTCACCATAACGTTCCATGTGGAGTGTTCATCTCGCCTTTGTTCTTACATCCCCACCCTCAGGTCTGGAAGAACGTACGGATTAGAAGTCTGGTCTGTTTGTCTCCCACTAGTGGTCTCTCTCTTGTTCTACTGGCTTGAGCTAGTTACGTTCCTTATGTATACGTATGTATTCTTTATGGGTGATTACCTTGTTATTGCTGGATCTGGTGTTGTTTTCTTTTTGCAAACTAGATCTGAGGTAGAGGCAGAGGGAATTGTGGGAGGTAGGTTGGTCTCGAGCTTCTTCTAGATGCAAAGCTTTGCTAAGTGGCCGACTCGGAGCCGAGGATCGGCTCCGACACCCATGTGTAAGAACAAAGGCGAGATGAACACTCCACATGGAACGTTATGGTAAGGACATAACTTCTTTTTTATGTATTATATTTTGTTTAGTCTATTCACATATCCTTAACTGCCACACTGGAATCATTTTTAAACCATACTCTTAAATACTTCATTTTATCATGACCACATAAATATGGATATTGCAGAACCAATTCATGTGTGGGTACATACTTAACTGCTTTTGCCGTTGTTTTAGCTTCATTCATTTTGTATCCCAAAAAGATTTAAAACTGTCTCAAAATGTTCCACAACACTGTAATGTCCCTTCCTGGTTTTGTCTGGTATAAAATATCATCTGGAAATCGAGCCAGCTTATTTCTGAGTCCCTTATTTTCTTTGCCAGTAGTTCTAAATAAAATGCAAATAACAAAGGGGAGAGAGAGAGGCACCCTTGCCTGGTCCCAAGCATAAGTTATCAGAGAGGACCTCACCCACTTTAATTTTTGCCTCTGATCCCTTGTATATCCTCCTAATCAACTTTATAATTTTATCAGAGAAATGCAAATGCTTCCATTTCCCTGCTCCTAAAGTCCCAGTCTCTGTCAAATGCATTCTCTTCATCATGAACCACCAATCACAGTGATATTGTCTTACATTGTTTCTCTCTGGAATTATCAATGCTCTCTTAATGTTGCCAAATATTTGCCTCCCCTCCACAAAACCACACTAATCCATATCTACCAATTTATCACTTCTGTCATTATTTTAGCCATTATAGACATAAACACTGTGTAATAATGGTTTAGTATTGAAATGGACCTGTATGAAGCTTTATCTGATGGAGCTTTGCCCTCTTTAGGTTTTACAGCTGCCACCACATTTTTCCAGGATGTTGGCACTTCTCTTAAAATACTGTTAAACACAACCTTCCAGGTCTTTATCAGTTTTTCCATTCTAGCTTCCAAAGGGGACTTTCCTTGTAGATTAGTTATGCATCACCATCTTTATCTCATCTCCTCTTATCCTGTCAGTAATTGAGCCTCATCTGCCTCAAACCTTGGCATACTTAATTCTTTCATAACAATTTCCATTTGTACCCTTTCTTGATTTCCATTTATCTGCTTTCTTCAGACTTTCATAGAATTTCAGAAGTATTTCTAATACTTCTGCAGGCTCTGTTGTTAATTTCCGTGTTATAGGCTCCTTAAGCTTGGCAACAGCACGTTCTACTTTCTGTTGCCTGAGTCATTGTGTTAAAAGTTTTTGTGCTCTAGAGTTATCAAAAACAGTTATATCGAGGTAATATTTTATTTTCTGTTTAGCATTCTGCAGTTACTCCTCCTCTTACTCTGTGGGATTCTCCCTATTTTGCTATACTTTAACATTTGTCAGTCCCTCTAAGCATTTTTTTTTACTTAACCATATCTCTCTCTCTTTGTTTCCACCCTATTTTTAAAATCCACTTTAAAGTTATCCCACTCCCTAGCTATATTATCAAAAGAAGTTTCTATCTTCAATAATAGCTACTGAATAATCACTCTCTTCAATATATATGTGGGAAAGTGCCGGTGTCTCATTTTTATTTCATTACCCTTTGTTTTTATTTTAGTTATTATTGGCGCATGATCTGAAATAGTTATTGGATGTGTATCAAGACCTTCAATTAAATGCACATGTTACTGTGAAATGTAAATTCTGTCTAGCCCAGCCCAGTTTTTGTATCTTGGGAAATAATCTGTAAATTCACTCATATCTTCCATGCCAAATATTTTCATAAATTTCTTTAAAGATCTGTCCTCCTTTGTTATATTTCCCTTTCTGGGCCCTGCAGACACATATTTACTGTTGCAAATCAAATTCCAGTCTCCACCAATAAGTAAATATTCTTTGCTGAAAGCTGATTTTCTCTCAGAATTTTCTTTAAGCTTCATTATAGCAGTTTTCGGTGGAATGTAGATACATGCCACTGTAATCCTCCTCCCTTGCCAGTAGCCCCTTAATACTACAAATCTGGCATTATCTTTTGTATCCTCTTCTATCACTGTTGGAGCTGCTATTGTTTTTAATACAAGTATTCCTATTTACCCAGGTATTCCATTGAATAACCATCCTGAGAACCTTTCCTTATCAAATTCACATGTTCAGTTCTTTCTAAGTGTGTTTCCTGTAGCATAGCTGTTTGCACTCTACATTTTTTAATATAGTTCACTACTCTTTCTTTTTTGTATTTATCCGTGAGACCATTGATGTTTAAAGTCATTACAGAAAGCATCTTTTTCTTGAACAGTTATTCCCACCTTTTTTGTACAGCAGCTTTTTTTGTTAAATGTCTAGTCCCAGTTTTTTGTGTTACACGCATGTAGTTTTTGTTATATGCATATACTGTTTGGCCAGTTATTCTTTTATAAAGTTGTTTGTCTTCTCCATTTGAGCCTGTGTTGCATCTTACAAAACCTTTTGTTGTTTGAAAGCCCTCAAACTAAAATACAAACACACCCCAGTACCCAGTAAAACCTATTCACTTAATAATAACACACAAAACTATGTACATATTCAAATGTTGAAGTTTTACCCTCCTAATAGGTCCAAATGTTCCAAACTGACAGCCACACACACGCAGTCTTGAGATAACCTAAAGGAAATGTTATCCAGGCTTGCGATGCCTACATTTTTTGGAACTGAAGAAGGCGGCGAAGGAGAGAAGGGAGAAAGAAAATACAGGAGCATCTGTTTACATTAGTATCCCCATTACACTTAAAAAAATAACTGAGAAAACTGTACTGTATAACATGCAAAGATAATTGTGCACTATTAAAATAGTACCATTAAGAAAAAGTTTTGTTTTACTTACAGTTAACTTTCTCCCTCCTCTTCCCCCTCCAGAGTTTATTTTCTAACATTAATGACATGGAGTAGGGCATATGCTTTAGAGTCCAATATTTCCTGATTTTCTTATTCTGTCATGTTTCACAAATATAATTATTCTGTAATCCCACATTCGACCATTTCCAAGTTACAGATTTTATTCCTGTTCATCTCCCAAATCCTGTCTCTGCTTCATTTTCAACATACTCACAGATTCTTCTAATCAATTCTTGTGTTTTTTCCTTCTCTAAAGCATTTTCCGTTGAAACATTGGAACAGGTTTCAGTGGCACAGTCTCTGCGGTCTTTATTACCAGAAGAACAAGAAGCAGAATCTCATTCTGTTTCACAGGTCAATTTTTGTTGTACAAACATTTGTATTTCTTTCTTAGCATGTACTTCATCAAAAAATGATTTTGTCCACCAGGGAAAATATTTTGAAAATATATAGGTACAGCAGTTTGAATCTCAAAACTGCTTCTTGACATTCCCTAAGTAATGGAATTAATTTACTCTTGTTCTGCCTGGTGTACAATGAGTAGTCATTCTCCACAAACACACTGCCGTCTCCCAGTTTTAGTTCTTTGTCCTCCTGCCATAATTTTTCAGAATCAACTTTCTTTTGCTGATAAGATTGCATATTTACTATTAAAGGTTTAGGTTGCTTTCTCATATCATGATTGGAGCATACACATAATGTGCTCTTTCATGTAATAATTCCTGTTGTGCAGTACCAGTCCAGTTGCTTATTTGTGCTTTCATGAAATTACTACACACTGTTCCTTCCAGATTCTGTGGTACAGTAGAAACTCTCAGGTTTTCCCTACTTGCTCTGTCTTCTATTATTTTTTGAAACATCTCTTCTTGTGCAGGCTCATATTCAGCCAGCCTTTTCATTTTAACATCTGTGTTTTGCAGTTTTATCATTTGAATGTATGTTTAAATCTTCTTCCATCATTTTATTATTTGATTTACTTGATCAGTGTTTTTTATTTTAATCAAGTCTTTGTGCATTATCTTTTATACTCTCCTCTATGTTGCTGGAAGTCATGTCTGGAGCTTGCACTGCTTTTTACTGAACAATTGTAGTACTTTTCCCATTCAGTGTTTTCATTTATTTATTTTTTGGTCACCTTTTGTAAATAATTTTCCTTCAGGTTCTCTGTATTTGTTTATTCCTGGCATCCAGCCAGCACACTTACTTGGTAGTTACTGATATGTATCCAGAAATTTAGGTCCTCTGGCTTTTTCTGTCAAGTTTCTGTTTTCACAATGGGAGAGCTAGAATTAAGCTGTTACTCAATGTGCAGCCATCTTGGAAGTCCATAGCTCCTTCTCTTGTCTTTTTGTTAGGACATACTTTGTTTGCCTTTGGACTTAATACTCAAACTTTTTGGCAACGTCTTCAGTCACTCAGGAGAAGATAGCACCAATGCCCTTACGTTCATAATATTAACATATGGCTTGCTGACATTTGCAACACACGGGATGTCAGCACAGTTTTGGGTAATTTCCAAAAGCTCTAGAAGTTGGGTCCAAGGAGAAAACATTTGACTATGGCAAAATTCCCACACTTTTTGTATGTTTCTGTAGGTACAGAGACTATAAAGGCTTATTGTGCCTGCTTATTTGAACTGTTTCTTTGTGAAATTGGTACGCCTTGTTTGCTGTAGCATAGACTAAATTCAGATCTGCTGAATCTAGCTTTGTTTGTATAACTGGAGTACTAATCTAGACCATCTTTTTTTGGAGAAGGCTCCCCTGCACCCTAGTGGCAGGAGTGTGCAGTTAGAACTTGTCTGATCGAAGGCTGCTGGAATGGGGCTCAGTTTTTAGCTTTTTATTGGTTAATTGGTTTAAATCAGATTGATCATTTGCTGCTGTTATATTTAAAAAAAAAAATACACTTCATGCATCGCCTCTTAGCTAGGGTTAAACCATTCCCAGCGCCATAAAGTCTGCTCTTCAAAATTTCCCTTAGAACTAGCCAGTTTTTTTTTTTGTTTTAGCACTCAAATCTGTTTGTTTGAGCTCAGCACTTGTTCAGAACTCGTTGTAAGCACTAAATAAGCTACAAATTACTACAGAGCTCAACTTTCCTCACTTGTCTAGAGAAAAACTGTTTTTATTACTTAATAAATAAGCACCTATCCAGGCATGACTAAGGGTCAGCTCCCAGTGTTTTCTCCTGTCTACCTGATGAATCTGGGCATCTTGGGGCAATGCAGCAATTGCCTCATGTACCCAGCCAACCCTGTCTTCCTGCCACCTAACACTACAACCTGTGAGAGATGCACTTATAAAGCCAAACTGGAAGCAAAGCTCTCTTCACTCAAGACTGGACCAGACAGTTAAGAGGAGAAGGTAAACACTTGCACCACACCACACTCTTTACATAGTCCCTCAAAACCTACACCACCAAAACACACACACAGAAACATGCGAAGGCTCTCAATAAAAATCTACTCAATGAACAGACCTCCAAAACAGAAATGCAAGCAACCTCCACCCCCCCAACACAACCCAAATGACACAGCCCAAAATGTCAGTGTGCCACTCAACCACAGCTCATAAGGCATAACAACATACCCAACATTCTAGTCGTAGGTGACTCTAGTCAGGCACACTGATGTTCCGCTCACCAGGCTAAACAAGGGGAAAGTTACTGTCCACTGCCTGTCGGGTGCCAGGATCCGTCACATAACGCATGCACTCAGGTCACTCTACAACAAGTACAAATATGAGTCTGTCATTGTCCATGTTGGTGTGAATGACCTGAGATGTACCTCCCTGGACTGCATGAAAAGAGACATGGAGGAGCTCTCTGATCTTGTAGCACAGGCAGGTATGATGCTAGCCCTGAGTACCATCTTGCCATCATCCAGAATGATACTACAGTACAAAGACAAAATGATTGACTTCAACAATTGGCTAAGCTTCTGGTGTTATTCTAAGGGGTTCCAGTATCTGTCTCCCTGGGATGACATGATTGACAGACCACGGTGCTTTGCTAGAGATGGCCTGCTCCTGTCACCCTTGGGATTCTAGATACTGGCTAAGGCTCTTGCCACCCCTATAGTGCTTTTTTTAGGCAAGGCTCAAATGACAACTTCACCACCTTAACAGGTACAAGCAAGAAAATATAAGGGTAATGCTACTCAATACTAGAAGTCTAAACCTCAAAATGCATTCACTCGAGGCACTCCTTAAAATGGAGAACATCGACATCTCTGCAGTGACAGAGACCTGGTTCAAGGCTCCAGAGAGCACCCCTGCATTATCATGCTGTAATTCATACCACACCTTTCGGCCACCTAACCTGGACTGAAACACTAAAGGTGGAGGCGTGTCCATATTCATTAAGGATATCCACACCTCCAGGTTAGTTGCACAACATAATGCATGTGAGATTATCCAAGTGCAACTAACTCTGGGCAAGACCGCAATCCAAATTGTAACTTGCTACAGATCCCCCACCATGCCCCAGGTTTCCCACTCCTCATTTCTTGATACACTGGAAAATATTAGGGTACAACCCAACACCCTAATAATGGCCAATTTCAACTACCCCACCATTAACTGGGAAAACTACTCATGCACCAACTTATTTGCTCAACGTTTTCTGGAATTCATAAATTCCAATGCCTTGGATCAATTTATTCACACCCCCACCAGGGGCAGCAGTATCCTAGACCTGGGCATTACCAACATGGGCGACCGGTGTTCCACACCAGAGGTCAAATTCCTTATTGGTCAGATCCGACCACAAGCTAGTTACCTTGACATCCACATCCCGCCCCCACCCCCCATTAGGGAAACCACTGTAAAAAATTTCTCCAACGACAACTTCACGCTTCTTAAGACAGAAGTGGCAAACCTCATGACACCCATGCAGATGGACTATAGAGGTACGACTGCTGAATCCTACACAAATGCACTTAATAAGTACTTACACAAGTGCAGGGATCATGCTATCCCTAACAGAACCAATATGCTATGCTCCAAAAAAAGGAAGCCAATCTGGTGGTCCCCTGCCATAAACAATCTATACAACAGAAGAAAGAATTTGTTGCAAAAGAGAGTAAAATCCCATGATTGGAGAAACTCCCTGGTCAGCCTCAGTAAGAAGCTGCGATCCCTGATAAAATCCTCCAAAGCTAGTTACGAAAACAAAATTGCCACTGATTCTAAAGACAACCACAAAGCATTCTATAACTATGTCAAGAATCTCAATGGCAACACTCAGATCTGCTCTGAGTTGCAGCACAATGGCACTAAATATACAGAACCAACTGATATTGCCAACATCCTGGCAGGTAGGTTCAGTGCTAACGTTACCCCCCTCTCATCCCCTACACCGGAAGAATGCAAAGTTCCTGTAATCACAGCTGCACAGGTAAAACCCACACTCTCCAAAGCCAAGAACACAGCATCCACAGGACCTGGCAGCATCCCAGGCTGCATTCTACACAAAATAATGAATGAGCTGGCACCCACCTAAGCACCATGTTCAATCATAGCCTCACATCTGGCTTTGTGCCCACTGAATGGCGCACAGCAATGGTTATCCCACTCCGCAAAGGGGGAGCCACCACTGACTCTGGATACTACCGCCCCATTAGCCTAACAAGCCTGGTCTGCAAGGCCATGGAATTTATCATCATGGAACGTATAAACAAAGACATTGGTAATCTCCAGACTCTGGACCCCACCCAGTTCAGGTTTGTAAAAGGCAGATAATGTCTCCTAAACCTGATAGACTTCTTTGAAGCAGTCAACAAAGCTGTCTATGAAGGTAAGGTGATTATCAAAGGAGAGACTACTGTCCACCTTTGTCCCAAGGTCTCTTATCACACTTTCGGTGTTAAGTAGACTACTACCTGTGTGGTAGCTCATGGATACAGAGTTTTTACTAGAGGGGGTGACAATGCACTTTTTGGCATTGAGCCTATCTAGATCTCACCAAGGCTTTTGACACCACCCCCCACTCTGGAATTATAGATAATCTCACTAAACTAGGTATAGATCCTTGTGTCACAAAATGGGTTGCCAACTGGCTCACTGACGGAACCCACACTGTGAAAGTAGCAGACTCCAAATCCGACTTCAGACCAGTGACAAGTGGAGTACCACAGGGTTCAGTCCTGGGTCCTCTCCTGTTTGGTATCTACTTTTCTGAAAATACAGGCTAACGCAGAAGGTCTTTGGCTAATGAAGTTTGCAGATGACTGCAAACTAGGAGCCATAATCGAAACTCCTAACGATTTGGACATCCTACAAAAGGGCCTCACTGAGACAGATGCCTGGTTCCAAAGCCATGGCCTCAAGCTCAATGCCAAAAAGTCCATTGTCATCCCCTTTGGTAAAAACACTGTACCCATGAGCTACCACATAGGTGATAGTCTACTTAACACCCACAGTAGTCTCTCTTTTGATAATCACATCTCCACAGTAGTCAGGAAATTCTTCTACATGGCACACCTCATCATAAAAGGTTTCTCATCCAGGAAAAAAAGCGGTCATTGTTCCCCTGTACTTGTCACTCATTAGGCCCATTATAGAATACAGCAAGACATCTATAACAGCTGGAAAGGCCGCAAAAATACCTCACAAAGAGGATTACCATCCTCAAAAAGATGCCCTATGCAGACCTTCTAAAAAAACTCCAGCTTTACTCTGTTGCATATCACCTACTCAGAGGCGATTTCTGCCTAACATACAAAGCTATGTCAAACCAAGAGCTGTTGGACATGCTCCAATTAAAGAAATCCCAATCCCTCAGAGCTACACTCTCTAGGGATCTAAACCTTGTCACCACAATAAACAGAACATGCTGGAGGGATAGATTCCTGTGCTAGAGACTTCCCATACTCTGGAACAAACTACCTATCTATATCAAACAAAACTCCTCATTAGCACTCTTCAAGAAAAATCTTGATGATTGGATGGGAAATAGGAAATTCACCCCGGGGATCTCCTGTATGGCTCTGCTCGACAGGGGCACAGGAAAATAATTTTCTTGGGTGGCGAAAGCCATGGTAGCTCTTTGGCTATGCCTATACAGGCCCTAGGGCCGATAGCCTAGTATCTACCTGTGACCCTATGTTTAGATCTGGAGAGTATGTTCACACAACTTTATTGTCTGTTAGAGGACCCTTCTTAGTGGCTTTCAGATACACTTATGCTTCCCTCAAACATTTGGTTGGACAATTGCTTCATCTAGCAGTTGCTTTTGTAGTGTCCTCTAAGTAAGGCAAATGTAGTGTCAGTGTCAAAAGTTTGTTGTGGTTTTTTTTCCTTGATTTTGAAGAGTGCTTGCTCAGTAGCTGAGGGTAAACTTAAGCTCAGGGACAGAACACACACTGTTAGTGAGGCATATGATGATATATTATACAAAGGTGTAGGAAATGTGCACCATTGAATACCAGAGCCTTTGAGTGAGATTATGCTGCAGTGAAACAGAAGACAAGATGAAACTATAGCCTCCAGACAGGTTTTGCGCCATGTGAAAGGAGGACAGCAGCTGTTATTCCTCTGCACAATGGAGGTCCGTGAATGGACCCTGGAATTACAGACCTGTAAGTCTGACTTGTCTCATATGAAAAGCCATGGAAAGAATTATCATAGATGTGATGAAGGGAGATATTGCCAGCACAGCTGTCTGGAATTGTGTAAATGATTGTGTGTCATTTGTGAATATCAACACGATTTATATAGAATTGTGACAAAGGGAAATACTGCCAGCACAGCTGGAAAGTCTACTGGGTCTAAAAGAGCCCATTTTCAGTGGAGGCCCAGGGATAAAACCTCCGTCAAGAACATAGATACAGTAAAAAATTTAACATTAAATAGTACAGAAGTAGAAACAGTGTTACACATACTGATTACAGTAATATATACAGAATATATACATAAAAGCAGGAATTTAGTTGGTTTGATTACAGTAATATACAGAATATGTATAAAATATTTATTTCCATTTGTTGACAGGGAGAGTCTGACTGGGCCATAGCTGGCCCGTTTTCAGCAGAGACCCGGGGAGAAAAGCTCCCACAGATACAATGTTCTATTAGTACAAAAGAGACAATTGTGGTTATGGAGAGTTTTCAAAAATGTAACGTACAAATATAAATACAACAACAGGGAGTGCAGAACTCATTTAAAAGTTAGTAGATGTCAAGTTAAGCACAAGTATGGCATGGTGATGTGGCAGATAGAAGATCAGTGGGACAAAAAAAGGAAAGATGGAGCTAAGGGTAGGATGTGGGAGTGACAGGCTAGCAGATCTTGACAGTAACAATTTATAGAGAAAGAGGGGGCAAAGGGGAGGGAGATATTGGAGGTGGTAAAGGAAAGAGGACAGGTGGTATAGTAGGGCTGATGGGGAGAGGCTTGGTAGTTAGGTTCAGAGCAGTAGCAGAGCCACGTGTGTTTGAGGTGTTCCCTTAGTAGCAGTTTGAATTTAGGAGTATTGTTGTTAAGTATATGCTGAGGTATACATTTCCATATCTTGGCAATTTTGTGAGCATATAAGAAATCCCCATAGATATTGTTTGATCTGCTGACCTTCAAGAGAATTTTTTTTTTACTTGACCTCAAAGTTCTGTTGCTAGAGTAGGGTTGAACTAATGGATGGACAGTTATCAGGGTGTAACAGAGAACAGTGAGTTAGAGCTCGTTGGTTATAGGTTAATAGGTTGGGGAGTTCTAACCAATTAAGTTGGTGAAGTATAGTGCAATGTTGACTTCATGCAGGTTGGTTGGTGGTGACTCCTACCTACTTTGTAGTAACAGGCTTCTAGTTTAGCTAAGTCACATTTTCTTATATTAGTGAAGATGGGTCGGGAGTAAAGGAGACTGGGTAGTAGGTGGGCTCTACTGATAATGTGCCTAGTGTATTCAGTTAGGAAGGGTTTTATTCTGTACAGGGAGCCAAGTTTGATGAGCACTTTCCTGATGACTAGGGCTGTGTGTTTATCAAATTTAAGGTCCTTGTGTATGTTGACTCCTACTAGTTTTGTGGAGTATACAGGTTCAGTACAGATAGTATTTGATGAGTAAATGGTGACTGGAGTAAAGTCTGAAGATATTCTGCTATTGGAGAAAAGCATTAGTTTCATTTTCGATGTGTTTATGATAAGTTGAGACTGAGTAAGGTGTTTTTCTTATATCCAGGAAAAATTGTTGGGCTTTTGTGAGAAGAGAAGATAATGTTGGAGACGAGCATATGAAAGAGTCATCATCTGCATATTGGATTTACAATAGCATACTGAGTGGCAGAGTGAAGTCTGTTTGTGAATATGGAAAAGAGGAGGGGGCCAAGTATTGATCCTTGAGGTACCCCTACAGAGATAGTTAGCAAGATAGATAATTCATTCTGCCATCTAAATACTTCTTGTCAATTAGATAGCTCATGAACCAGAAGAGTGTTGAGTGAAAGAGGTTAGGAAATGATAGCTCATAGATGAGTTCTTTATGGGAGACCGTGGATGTGAATAACCTGTTGTGCCTATGTTTTGTTCACCGTGCCTATAAAACTGATTAGGCCAGTGGTAATGTGCTTAGGGCGGAATCCGTGTTAGGTAGGGGACAGGATGTTATTTGTCAAGAGATTAAGAAGTTGTGAATGAATACATTTTTCAAGTATTTAGGCTAATGGGGAGAGTAAGGCAATGGGTCTATGGTTAGCAAAGTCTGTGGAGGTGCCTCCTTTATTCATAATAATGTGGGATATTTTCCAAAGAAAGTGCATGTATTGCTCTGAAATAGATTGATTTATTAGTATAAAGATAGGGTAAGAAATGGCATTAGCTGCAAGTTTTAGCTATTCACTGGGTAGTAGATCAGGACCAGGGGAGGAGATTTTAAGTTTGGATAGGAGTTTCCTGATATAGTGGGTTTGAATGGGGTAAATTTTGAAAGAGCATGGGTTACTTACAAAGTTTGTAGGGAGAGATATTGTTGTCTTTAACAAGTGATATGATGGAATTTACAAAGTGAATGTTGAATTGTGTGGCTGTATTGTCTGGTGAGTTAGTTGGGTCAGGAATAGGAGTGGAGGCTTGACCCGGTTTAAGGAGTTGGTTGATGGAAGTCCAGAATTTTTTAGGGTTATTTATATAATACAGGGTACATAAAACCAGGAATTTAGTTGGTTACCAGATCGATTCAATCAGAGAGGTATAAACAGAGATATTAATCAGCATTATTGTACTAGTATCAACAAGTGATGAAAAAATAATTATGGAGAAAAAAAAATCAGTCAGCAGTAGCAAAAAGCATAGGAGTTTAGTTATCATGTAATGAGAAGGAAGAGGTTAGGATGTAGAGCAGGCACATAGCCAGGAAGAGTTGAGATGATTTTTCAGTATTTGTTTGGAGGTGGTGGTGCTGCCTATGTGTCTTAAAGAAGGTGGCAGTGAGTTCCATAGATTGGCGACAGAGAAGTAGAGGACTTGACCAGCAGGTAAGGTGGGGTTTTCTACTTTTAGAAGTAGATTATTTTCTGATCTTAGTTGCCTGCTGGGTTGGTATTTGGCAAGTAGTGTTGAGAGAGCAGGAGAGTCTGTGGGTCTTTCGATTATTTTATGCTTTGTAGTTAGTTGGGTGAATGAGAGATGGTGGGGGAGTTCCAGCCAGCCTAATTGTTTCAATGAGTTTCAGTGGTGGGAAGAGAATTTGGCCTTGGTGGCAAATTTGGCTATTCTCTTGCAACACATATCAAGTTTGGATTTTGTAGAAGTTTGGATATTAGTAAGGAGAGGGGCACCATAAAGAGAGAGAGGGTAATAAAAAGGTGGTTGCAAGGGTTTGTCAAGTAGAGAGGCTAAGAAGGTTTTGGTGCCTGTAGAGCATACCGAGCTTTTGGTGTGTTTTCTTGATGCTGCTGTTTGTGTAGGTCAAAGTTAAGGTTTTCATCTGTAATAATGACTAATAGTTTAGTGTGTGGGACAACTTCTATAGTGGTATTGTCTTGGGCTTGTGTAGTGAAGAGTGTTTTTTTTTTTTTTATCTAAGGGAGTGGTTTTCTTGGGAGTAAAAAGTACTAGTTTAGTTTTTTCAGATTTAGGGCAAGATGACTGTTAAGCATCCACGATTCAGTAGAGATGAGGACATTCTGGGTGATTTGCTGGCATTCAGAGCTGGAATTTGCAGTGCATATTATTGTAGAGTTGTTGGAATACTGGATTATTGAGCATTGTGGGACAGTGGAGTGAAAGTTGTTAATAAAGATGCTAAATAAGAGAGGACCAAGTATGGAGCCTTGGGATACCCCTGTGGAAGTATTGAGGAAGGGAGAGTAAGACTGTTGCCATTTGGTGGATTGCTGTCTATTGGAGAGATAGCTGTTGAACCATTGTAGGGGTGATTAGTTTAGAGAGGAGGATGGTGTGGGAAATGGTATCAAAAGCTTTGGAGAGGTCGAGGAAAAGAGAAGCGATTTTGCCAGTATCCCGTGCTCAGTTAACTGTATCAAGGAAGGAGAGGAGGGCAGTAGTGATGCTATGTCCTGGTCTGAAACCATGCTGAGTGGGTGATACTGTTTGGGTTTCAAGCAGGTGGTTGAGGAGTTGGGCATGGATGCATTTTTCCAGTATTTTAGAGAGGGGTGAGAGAATTGCTATGAGACGAAAGTTTGTACAGTCTGTGTTGGTGCTGCCTTTGTGTTAGGGGAGAATGAATTGCAGGATGTGTGGGGGTAGATTGTCAGGGGTCAGAGTACAGGGTTTTAGCTTTAGTAAAAGTTTTTTTTATTGTGGCGGTGGCTATGGGGGAGAATTTTAGGTTGGAGTCGAGGGTAGGATTGTTTTATGAGATGATTTGGTCATCAGCTGTCTTAGTGGTGGTGGTAACTGTAGGAAAGGTGGTGGTTAGGTTAGCTATGGTGTCACTGAAGTAGGAATTGAAGAGGGTGACAAGTTCAGTGGGGGATTTGTGTGGGTCAGGGGATAGGATACTTTGAAAGCCTGGGTGTAATAGTTGGTTAATAGTGGATCAGACTTTTTGGGGATTATCTTTATGTTGGCTTTGTAGGTGGAGGTAGTGGGCTTTTTTATCTCTGGTTATCAGATGTTTTGCCTGGTTACGGAATTGCTTGTAGTGGAGTTGAGGGGGGTTTTTCTTCTGCCACGATTTTCAGATTTTATTCCTTGTGGACATGACGACTTTGGTGGGATTTTTGAGAGCCAGTTTGCATGGTTATGTTTTGGTTTTGGCGGCTTGCCTATTTAGGATGTCTAGGAATGTTGAGTTAAAGAATTTAACAGCCTCATTAAGTGGTAGGGATTTGAAGGGTTCCCAATTTACTTTAGCTAAAGTTTCATTAAATATGAATGGTTGGAACTTTGTCAAATTTCTAGTTGGTTTGCGTTTGTGTTGGCCTGAGGTTGAGGTAGATTTGCTTAGGATATATGCTGGGTGGTGGTTGCTAATGGAATTGGGTAGTATGCTAATATCCAGTCTATTGTGGAGCCACCATTATTTTTGTGGGGTCTGGTGATGTATTGAATTAGTTGGGAGAAGTTGTAAAGGTTTATGTTTTTTGAGGGGATGTTTTGGGCAGTGCCTAGCCCATCAATGTTTACATCACCTAGGATGATGGTTTCTTTATCTATGTTTAGGGATGTCCAGGCAAGTATGTTCTCTAATACTGGTATTTTTCCTGGAGGAATATACAGAGCAATTATGCAAATGTTTTTATGATTGTTAAGCTTTAATATAGAGATTAGTACTTCAGTTGAGGAGAAGTTGGATGTTGGTTTTGAGTAGGGAATTAAAGTATATTTGCTAGGGAAAAGTATTGCTACTCCCCCTCCTCTCTTGTAGGGCTGATTGGCTCTTAGGCATTAGTAGCCTGGGGGAGAAATTCTGTCTCTTTTACATACAATTTCAACCAGGTTTCGGTATTTGCTATAATATCAGGGTTGTTTTGTGAAATCCATGCCTGGAGTTCAGGTATCTTGTTTCTAAGGCTTTGGAGATGGTTTATAGCATGAGAGATTTTCTAGGTTTGCTGGGACTGGGGGGTTGGGACTGGGTTGGGTTGGGTTGGGTTGTATATCATTGCACTGGGATATAAAGCTTTGGCAAATTATGTGGGTTATACTTGTCATTTTTTTTCCCCTAGAAATGGTGTAGTAGCTGGTGGTGGTGTGATAATGGGGGTGTCTTTGGCGAGGTAGAATTTTTTCTTTGGATAGTACAGAGGTGTTAGCTGTGAGTAAGCTAGAGTAGATGCCCGAGTAACTTTATTTAACATTTGTTTACCTTGAAAGTCCAACTTGGAACGAAGACAATTTTCAGTGGGAGAAACACTCCAAATGCATGTCTTTGCAACGTGGGAAACCGGATCATCCAGAGTAAACCCACATGGATGCAGGGAAGACACGCCGACACTGTACAGAAGACACTCCAGCCGAGAATCGAACCAGAGAACCTCTTACTGTGAGGCAACAGCGCAGCTGCTGCACCACTGTGGCATCCTGATTTATCATTGACAAATGTGGGTTATGCGTGGTGGTTGTACAGGTGGATGTAGGAGGTATGTTGGGTATATGGAAAGTTGTTTTTGTTAGGAGGGACATTGTAAGTGAGAGAAGTGTGATCATAGTAATAGTAGTGATGGACATGATGGTGGTTGAGTGCAGTGTAATAGAATGAATATGAGCAGGATAGTGATAGTTTAGGGAAAGGAGCACTATATGGCCCTATTTAGAATGGGTGGGGAGGTAGAGTAGTTAGGAGGTATGGTATGATTATGGAATAATTAGGGGGGTTATGGGATAGGTGGGACAGAAGCATGGGAGGGTTCAGGTTAGATTCATAGGTATGTACTAGGCTAATAGCCCTGGAGCCTTTACAAGCCTAGCTCATAAAAGTGCCCTGGCAATGTGCTGCCTGACGTTAATTCCCAGTGCCTCTATCAAGTAGAGCCACTGGAGTGATCCCTGGGGTGAACTTTCTATTTCCCATCCACTCATCAAGATTTCTTGAGGTGTTCTGCTTGACATATATGGGGAGTCTATTCCGGAGCATGAGCAGTCTCTGAGTTATGAACCTGTCCCTCCGGCATATTCTGTTGATTGTGGTAATGAGATTGAGGTCTCTAGAGCATGTGGTGCAGAGGGATTGGGATTTCTTTAGATGTAGCATTTCTAACAGAGCTGGGTCAGACATGGATTTGTAAGTCAAGCAGAGATCGCCTCTTAGTAGACGATATGCGACAAGAGAATAGCTGGAGTTTTTTGAGTCTGTCCTTGTACGGCATGTTTAAGGCCTAGGATCCTCTTTGTGAGATACTTTTGTGGCCTTTCCAGCTGTTGCATGCATCTAGTGAGGTACATGCGAAATGGGGCATTATACTGGATGATTGGCTTAATGAGGGAAGAGTAGACAGAGAGATGATGACCTCTTTCTTTCTGGATGCAGAATCCTTGGTAATGAGATATGCCACATAGAAGGACTTTCTGACCACAGTGGCAGTGTGGTGGTCGAAGGAGAGGTTGCTATCAGCCTGTGTCCCCAGATCTCTTATAACACTTTCAGTGTTCATTGGGCTCCCATCAATGTGGTATTTAGTGGAAACTGAGTTTTTCATAAAGGGGATGACGATGCACTTAGTCATTAAGCTTAAGGCCATGGTTTCGACACCAGTCATTAGTCTCAGTGAGGCCTTTCTGTAGGATGTCTACATCACTTGGGGAGTTAATGGCTTAAGTTGTCAGCAAAATTGGTCAGCCAGAGTCCTTACATGTTGGCCTGGACTTCTGAGAAGTAGATGCCACACAGGAGAGGACCCAGGACCGATCCCTGTGGGACTAGCACTTGTGACTGGTCAGCAGTCTGACTTGGAGTCCGCTGCTTTCACACTGTAAGTTCCATCTGTGAGCCAATTTGCAACCCACCTAGTGTTATAGGGATTGATGCCTAGTTTGGAGAGTTTATCAAAAATACCTTATAATAGGTATAAGGTTAATGTTATGGGGGGTGGGCAGGGATGGGAGCAGGGAGGGGAGTGGTGTGGGCTTGGTCCCCTGCAGGGAGACGAACTGAACAAATATCAGTTTAATGTGAATAATAAACAAGTAGCTCTGGAATAATTTAAATTATCTCTGTAAGCACACAAACAAGGTTGTTATAGAGAGTTGTGATTAGTATATAGACGATGCTGAAAGTAAAGGCAAACATTTACTAATTTAAACAGTAAATGCTTGGGACTGGAAGTGTGTTTGTGTGTGTGTGTGTGCGCACTTGTGCGCTTACGTGTGTGTGTATGAGATTCAAGGTGTTGTGGTGCCATCTAGTGGCAAATAGCTGAAATAACAGGGAATGGAGACCCTTTATTGTTGTTGTACATACACATTTTAAGCCTTAAAACTTTACAAAAGCTAAGTTGTAGTTCACCTATTACAACAGACAAAGCTGTAGGGTGTCAGGTTCTTGCTTATTTATTTAGTTAAGATAGCCAGCTTCAGTGGATAAGGTAAATATTGTGTTATGCAGTTTCATCCAGGTGAGGGTGAGAGTCACGCAGGTAAGAAACCAGTGCAAATTGAAAAATAAACAAGGCAGAATTAGTGCAAAGGTTACAGGAAGGTATCTGAGGTCTGTGTATTTTCACATGTAGATGCTAAATGCTACCAGCTGCCATCAGTGGTTGTTTTGAGCCTGGGAACTAGGAGTTAGATGGTAAGAAATTGTCATTCTGCAAGTTATCCCAGCAGTAATATTTAAGATATTAAGCTGAGAAATCTCTTAGTGAGACACAGCATTCTGTATTCTGTCTTGGACTTGGCAACAACAAGAACTATTCACCACACACCTCCCTTCCTCCTAAGTAAATTAACTAGGGTTTAGTTTAATTCTCTTGAATATAGTCAGGAATATAGTAAAGCTTAGTTTAGATATTTTCTTTATTTATTTGAGACTGTTCTGCAGTGTTGTTTTAGATATTTCCTGTGATTTTGAACTATGATGTCACTGTGAAAAAAAAAAGTGTATATATATATATATATATATATATATATATATATATAAAATTAGTATTGTTTTGTACTTTTATTATTTATTATTAAATATATTTAAACCTTTCATTGTGGTTGATCTTTGTAGAGACATTTAAGTTCTGAGAGTACTTGCTTATTTATTTGGTGACACTGTCTAGGCCACTCCTAATAGCTTTGCTCTTGGTCAAGCTACCATTTGTATTAATAGTAACATTACACAGTAAGATTGGATACCCTTTGTTAAAGGCCTTAAAGTAGCTGATAAGGAGTTGGTTGGTGGCAGTGATAACTACCTTATTGACTGGGCAAAAAGTTGCATAGCTAGTAAACCTGTGCCAGCCTTTCTCAGGTGTGTGTTTGTGTATAAATCAGACCTCAGAGTGTGTGCTTGCGTGTATAAATCAGACCTCAGAGTGTGTGTGCTTGCGTGTGTGTGCATGTGTATGTCAGCTACTTAGGCAGGGACATGAAGCACTAGTTGGACAGAGAGGATGCTGGAGGTCTTGACTTCGCCACTGAGCTGAAATTGCAACTCTATAGCTGTGCAAGTGTGGGGGAGTCTTATTGGGAATCTGGCAAAAGAGGGAGAAACCAGCCCCAGACTGACTGTGATTTCTGTGTGCTCTTAAGGAAAACTGCCCTTGTTGCAGTGAGCCGCATCTGGAAATACTGTGTGTACTTGTCATCCTCTCAGTGTATGTCCCACACTGTTGCCAGTGGTGAGGATTGAGGCTCCTTGATTACTGGTCCATTGGTGGCTTGTCCCAATGGATATGATTGAAAATGGTGTAGGAAACCTTTTTTTACTGGAACCAGCCCAGTTTGGTTTTGTCAAGGGTAGTTCATGCCTACTTTACCTGGTGCACTTCTTTGAAAATGTCCCCAAGGCAGTTGATGAGGGCAAAATACTGCATGTTGCCTATTTTGACCTGGCAAAGGTATTTGATAAAATACTCTACTTGGGCATGTAAATAAACTCCTGGAATTAGACAAACCCTTATGTTACTGCTGGATAGCCACCTGTTTCTCCAGTAAAACCCAAAAAGTTAGGGTAGTGAAGAACATCTCCACAAAAGACCAGCCACTAGTAGAGTTCCTCAGGACCTCATTCTTTTTGTCATTTACTACTTGGAGGTCAAAGGCAATATGAAGCACCTCTGACTGTCCAAGTTTGCAGATGATTGCAGACAAGTAGGAATCCTAGAATCCCCCAAGACACTAACCTTTTGCAGGAAAGACTAACACAGACAAATGGCTAGTGCCAAAGCCACAGCTTAAAACTGAATGTGAAGAAATGCATAATATTCTTTGGAAAGTAAGTTGGCCACCCAAGGAAACTGCCTCATTCATATCAAAGGGGGCATTTCTCAATGATGGGTCTGATGAGTTATCCCTAGTAGTCGGGGATTTGGGGGTGTATGTATCTAGTAACCTGGCTTTTGACCAACATATGTGTAAGGTAATAAGGAGAATTCACTTTCTTTGAAACGTTCTGCCCCTCTATATGAAGTGGAGTTATTCCCTAGCCCTACTCAAGCATAGCCAGGACCAGTGGATGGGAAATTGGAAGTTGGTTTAACACCTGTCTCTAATGGACAGAGACAGTCTGTAAATCATACTCTAGCTTACATAAACTTCCTTAAAGTAACCCATAAGACATAACAATGTGCCGGATACATTTGAGATGCATGGCTCTGCTTATAATAGCCACAGTGGTTATTGCAGCACTGTATATCTTTTAACCTATAAACCAGTTGTATACCCTCCAAGGAGGGTTAGAGTATAGTAAGTTGTCACTCACCAGGTACAGTACCAGACACTTGGAAGGGTTGAAGTGAAGTTGACACCTTTTAGACTTAGGCTTGTACCCCTTTTTATTCTCCTCTGAACCTTTGATGTCGTCACAAAGTTGAAGATCCATTTTTTTTTTTTGTGAGGTCAAAATGAATATGTTAAGTACAACTGGACTGTGCTTGCCAGTTTTTATCCTCTTTGATCTCTGTGTATTATCCTCTGTTTCCTGCTATGTGGCCATTTCTGTACCTTTCTTCATAGCTGTCTACCAGCACTTAGCCTCATCATCTTTGCAAGGACTTTGCTATGTGGAACCGAGTCAGATGTTTTGCTGAAATTCAGATTAATTACAACTCTCTATTTACCTTTTGTTTATCCATCCAGCCATTTTCCAGTTACCTGCTTAACTTTTTAGAGAGTCAAGGGGACACCAGATGGCAGCCAATGTTTGCAAGTTATTGAGATCTTGGCAAGATACAGGTCTACCACAGAATGCACGCACACACACACACTCCACTCACTACAGGCACACTAGCAGAGGCAGTTTATTGAATGAAAATATGTATGCATGTCCTTGAGGGGTGGGAGGAAACCAA
This sequence comes from Protopterus annectens, assembly GCF_019279795.1. NCBI lineage: Eukaryota > Metazoa > Chordata > Ceratodontiformes > Protopteridae > Protopterus > Protopterus annectens. Next base: position 1,162,306,734 of record NC_056748.1, on the reverse strand, counting down.
AGCACATAAAGAAAACCCATCCATACTTAACGGGACATTTGCCCAGGAAAACATCACAGTTGAGAATCAAACCAGAGATCATCTTCTTGTGAGGTTACACCACCATTCACTGTGCAACCCCCTTCTGTTCATTTGGTCTGAAAACTTTTCTTGTATAGTGTGTTTAGGTAGTAGTGAGTCTCAGTGTGTTTTTCTGTGCGTTGCAGGATTGTTCTAGTTTATTAGCTGTGAGCAGGTGAGGCACAGTGGAGTTTACTAGGTTGCTTGGGTAGCTTAATGAGTCTGTGGCCATGGTACAAGTCATATGTGACATTTTTGCTTGTATTTCAGTTCATTTGCACTTGTATAATTGCTCCTACCATTATTCCATTTTCTACACAATGTTTAGGCAGTATGCATCAAAGGAGTAAATGCAAGTATAGTACTCAGTGCTCTGAGATTACATGTTGTGAAATGTTTATCAGCCTTGCTAATCAGCAGCTTAATGTGTAAATGTGAGTTAATGTTATGACTTACACAATATTTGTTTTTCTTCAGACATAGGTGATTTATGCTGTAATCGAGATGGCCTAAATGCACTTTGGGGGGAATATGCATTAAACAGAGCATTGTTGAAGAGAAAACCAGCAAGTCTTTTAGATGCACTGGAACATACAGAGAGAAGAATGGGACAAGAAGGTGCAGAGGCAGTACATGGGGAAGAAAAGGTATGGCAGAAATGTGTTTTGTAAACTTAGGTACAAGTTTATTGTGTGCTTTAGTAAAATTTTGTTATTGGAAAATGTCTTAATTTACTGACTAGATCTTTATGTGGAGAGCAGTCTCAAGTAATTTTTTTATCTTTCATTACTTGTTCTGTATTACAGGATAGGATTTTTTATTATGTTTTTTCCCAATTTCCTACTGATCATCAGCCCACTAGAGCTTTTGTGTTGAGGTCAGTAACAACGCCCACGGTGGTTGTGTGTGTGCATATGGGGGAGTGTATTTTATACCCTCCTATTTTTTGTGCTTGCTTCCACACACCCAGCCATTAGGATTGCTGTCTCTGTCTTTCAATGCCAAGTCCCACATCCCTAGGTCCTGCTGCTGTTACTGTCATTCATGCCTCCACTTGGGCAGGGGCAGTGTGGCCAACCAGCACCATTCACCCCTCCCCCAAATGATGAGCTGACATAAGTTGCTCATTCCCATCCCTTACCTTCCCAAACAGTTCCAGTAGCAATTCAGCTAATTGACTTTGCTTCATCTTGGTCATCGTCATGATTTTAACCCTCTGTGCTACAGAAACAGACTAGGATATCCGTTTTTTAAACTTGCCCATTTAACATACTAAACTTTACATCTTTCACCTGTGGGGAATGCACTTTTTTAATCATAACTCACTCAAGCTTATAACACTTTTTTTTTTTAATTTGGATCTGTTTTCTTTAACTAAGTGAAATACCAGCTAATAATAGTGAGTATTAGAAAGGGCAAGGACTTATAAAAATACAGTAAAAGTGTTAGTCTAGGATGTCCTTCCTGTATTGGAGAAATTAATTTTTTTCATCACATATTCATACTTTCATGTTAATGCTCATATTTTAATAACTGAGAGACCTGCATGTTATTGAGGTGTATGGTGTGAAACACCAGTGTGGGAGACAGGCCAAATTCACTGTTAATACTGGTTTATGTTACTCTATACTGGAAATATTGCTAGTTTGTTTGTAATAATATAAAGCAAGCAATATTTCCATATGCACATAATACTTCAAAAAACAAATGGCTTACAAATTATTTATGACTTTAGGTGTGAAACCTCAGATGTTGTTGAAGAGAACTGTTTTTGATATTTGCTCTGGACATTGCACTTCTTGAGAAATTATCCAATATTTGTTTTTAAATTATACAATTAAATATCTCAGTAAACATGCACTTTTAGAGGAATTTCTTGTTGTCATATGAAAGCTTATGTCTGGTTAACAAAAATGTTCTAGCATTTTATACGTCTAATTTGTATGGTTTTCAAGATATAAAAAAGTGAAAGTTTAGAAAAATGTAATTTAGAGGTTGTGTGCATTATATATTACAGTATTTATGGAAAAGACTATGAATGCACTGACTGTTATCACTATAGGCAATACTTTTTACTGATAACATTGCCATTTGTACAGTTTTAATAGCTTTTATTCATAAATGATCTATATTTATCTTATGCTTTTTATTTTTATTTTGCAGAAATGCTTTGGAATGCAAAATGTATGTAGGTTGTTAGAGGTGTGACATAGTCAAGTACAGAGCATAAGAAAGAGAGGGAAAAGTTCAGGCCCTCCCCTTATTTGCTGTAGCGTTCAGGTACTCCAGGGTTAAGATCCAACCAAATGGAGCACTTCACGATGTAACTCAGAAAATACTTCACATTTACCGGACACTGTGTGCGCAAGTTATTGTAGAAAAGCAGCATTTATTAGCATGTTCCTGTTAGAGCACAGTCCTATTTGAAGATGCAGGAAGTACATTAGCCACTATATATACATCTCTTAGTTATTTTATAGCAGTCTACTGTCAGATCAAACAAGTTGTTATATTAGATAATCAAGTTAGAAATCTACATTTATGTTAAAAACTATAGTGTAGCAGAGTGAAATTATCATCCTTTATTGCCAGAATACTTTCTCAGTCAAACCTACAGTTTCCTGCCATACTGAATTGCCTTCTAAATAGTTTATTTTATATCGTACTTGTACTTTTTTCCCTACTCTGTTTTTTGTATTCACTTCATTATGCTTTTTGATTTAATGGTAATTCTTGCTCATCCCTCTTAGTACAGATAACGAACAGGCAGAGTAGTTCTTGATGCTTAATTACACGATAACGCATTAGGATGGATAGTAGCATCATAAAATATAAACAAACTGATTTGACAGACCTTACAGACACATGCTTACATTTCAACAGCTAACTACAAAAAGGCAGTCAGGTCGCACATGCTCAGTATTTATACACTTGTGCAAGCCACTAGTTAGCTTCTTAATGACCTTCACACACACATTGATCTACATCCTACCTCTTAAGACTGCCCTCAGAAAATGACATTGGAATTAGACATGTATTAATAGACATTTTAGAAACTAGCATAATGTTCATGTCCAGGTTGCTGTGTATCTATAATGTGGTCTGGAGATTCAACCAGATCAGGTAACATAGTAATCAGGAATGGGTTTAACAACAGGGACAGTCTTCAGTGAACAACTTGTATCAGTAACTTCAGGATTCATCACAGGAACAAGGATATTCACTGGAATGTCTTCAGAAACTGGAACACTGGACACATCACTCTGAGATAGTCTTTCTCACAGGCTATGTGCTATGGAATAGGCTCGGACACTGGCACCAAATGTTTCTGATTCTGCCTAAACTCTACTCCTTGTGATTCCACAATGTACAACCTAGGCTCTGAGCAAATATTCTTCACAACTCCAATCTGATCATAACCTTTGGACATTTGCATCCTTACCACTTCTTCCCCTCGTAATGGATTGAGCGGTTCACTGCTGTTATCGTAATAGGACTTCTGGGCTAAATGCTTTTTCAACAGATTAGCTTTTACTGACCTGCTATTCTTAATCCATGGAACCAACAATTGACTACTGACTTGCATTGTGGTTCTGGTTTGTCTCAACAGAAGTCTCTGGGCAGGTGAACCAAGATGTTTATCACAAGGAATATTTCTGAGATTTAAAAGATTCAGAAAAACATCACTATTGTCTCATTTTGACTTCTCTAGTAACTGCTTTGCACTTCGAGCTGCACATTCTGCCAAGCGATTTGCAGATACTCTGGGATACTCGTAACATGAGATGTTATGTAGTCCAATCTCGCCTACATTCTTACTCATGGGTTCGGAGCCGAATATCTGCTCTGACTTGGCCAACTTTATTTTCTAGCACAAAGTCTCTTATTGGCTGGGCTAAACAGGTATCCCATGCTGCACTGCTCCAAAGCCCCAGATCACGTTTGCCACTCATGTAGCTAGGACACGGTCTCGCTTGGCTGTGGCTAAGTACCTTCTTTTGTCATTTTTCACTTGAGAAAATTGCTATTTGTTCAACACAACAGCTATTTTAATAGCTATTTCGTATTGCTGATTATTTTGCAGTGTTTGGTGTGTTAGTAGTTGGTATCCCTAACAGTTCCGGTGGGCTAGGCCCGTTTGACTTAGAGGACCTAGTCCTCCTTCTGTGTAGTGTTCCTTTTCTTTCTTGGATTTAGTGTACTGGTTCTAAGTAGTGTTTAGTTTCCCTGTTGCTTAGTGTGTTGTGAGACAAGTAAGAAACGTTTTTATTCTTAGAGGTTCTTTGGTTGTTCATGTGTGCTAGTAGTTTCCCGCCTTTGCCTTTTTCTGGCTAGTCTATCTCAGTGGTCTGCTTGTTTGAATTTTCTCTAGTTTGAAGATGTCTAAGGACCAGAAGGAACATAAACCTTCCGGTTTTAAAAAGTGTTCTAAATGTAATTACAAAATGTCCATTACGGATGGGCATTCCGTATGTGTGTATTGCCTAGGAGCAATTCATTTACAAGAGTCCTGTAGCTTCTGCCACGCCTTCAGTCCGAGGGTGCTACAGGAGAGAAAAAACAAACTAATATTGGAGGGACTCCTAAAACCTTTGTTTGAGGAGTCTTTAGACTCAACTTCTAGTTTTCAGTCCAAGTCTAAAGCTTCGAAGGCGAAGAAAAGATCTCCGGCTCCGTCTGTCTCCTCGGAGCCTCCAGACAAAACCTCTAAATTAGACTACCTCCTCGGCTCCTCTGTCTTCAGGGCCGCAGGAGGTATCTGTAGTACTGGAATCGACCTCGGCTCCTATTTTACTCGAACCCATTCGGAGCCGGTCGCCCAGTGCTAGGCATGGCTCTCCTGACAGGAGATCCCAGTCGCCCTCTTTGTCCTCCAAATCCTCCAGGCTCTCTGATTTGGATGTGGATAGGGTAGTTTAGAGGCTCCTGCAGTCGCCGGTGTTGGCAGAATTATTCTCGGCTCCGACCCAGTCGGCTCCAGAGCCCGTCCCGATGCTTGTGTCGATGATTCCTCCTCCGAGCACGTCCTTGTCTTCAGAGCCAGAGTGCTCCGCTCCGAGTGATGTTCTTGCACCGGCTCTGATACCCCTCAAGAGTTCTTCGGTGCCGATGTCGGCTCCAACCTTGTCAGCTCCATCCACAGGTTTCGGCACTCAGGTTTCCTCTGTTGGGCCCGAGGGGGATACTTAGGGACACCTGTCGGTTCTGAGCCTCCCTCTCGGTGCATCTGCTCGGAGAACTCCGACCCTGGTCATGGCATCGGAGGCCGGTCGGTGCTTGGATTCGGGGGGACCTACCTTCGAGGCCACGAGGAGCGCACTGGCCAGTTCATCAATTACATCACCCGGATTGGTCATTCCGTCCCCTTCCACCCCGGCTAGAGCCTCTGACGTCCCCCTATCCGTAGATGGCGGAGCCCAAAGGTCTGGGGATACCCCCATAAGTGGTCCCTAACTTTCTGAGGGCCCCTCAGAGTCTGTGCCTGAGGAGCCCCCTAGAAAGAAGTCGTGCAAGAGGAAGCACATAGACATCCAAGGCAGGTCTCTCACTTCTGATACCGACCTTGAGGAGTCGGAGGGGTCCTCCAAGTCGTCCTCCGATGACGTCTCTTTCTCCGACATCCTGGAGATTTTGAGACAGAGAGGCGACTGGCCTTCCAAAGTCCCCTCTGAGGAGGCATCTGTATTCTTCAAGGCTTTTGGTGCTCAACCCTCCGCCTCCTGGGTGTCTCCACCCTTCGACGAGCTCCTGGATTTAATTTGTCGAAGAGTGTGGGAGAATCCTGATTCAGTGGAACCTGTACCCAGAAGGCCCAATAAGTTTCTTTCTGCCCCCCCCCCCCAGGGAAAGAGTTTCTGTCCAAAGGGGTTTCCGTAGATGCCATGGTGGTGGTGGTGGTGGCCACACAGGAAGTAGCCAAGTCTTCTTCCTCCGTCCATCCTCCTAACAAGGAGTCCAGGAGCATGGACTGGTACGGGAAGCATACCCTCTCGTCAGCGACCTTCACCCTATGGCCACTGAACTACCTCTGTCATTTTACTCGGCTCCAGAGAAATCTCTTCAAGGAGTTAGGAGATACTCTAGCGGGTAACGTACCTGAGGCCTTAGCGCACACGGTTAATGCCCAGGTCTCTACCCTCAATTCAATTGTCAACTCGTGCATGAGGCTCATATCATATGCAGCCGAGGGGGCGAGTAGGGCAGCCAGCTCGGGCATAGCCCTCAGGAGGCAAGCCTGGATGCGCCTCTGTCATTTCGCGGAGGCTTTCAGTCTTCCTTCACTGACGCTCCCTTTGATGGGTCCTCGCTCTTTGGGACCAAAGTGAAAGACACCCTCACCAGATGCGAGCAAGAGGGAAAGACCCTGTCTTCCGTAGGGGTCAGTTTTTCCCTCCCCCATCGAGGCCTTTCCCCAAGGCTGAGAGGGGAGGGAAGATGTGGTTCAAGAAATCATAGAAGTTTTTCCCTGCCGCACAGGGTGAGTCCCCCTCCAGAGGCAGAGGAGGGGGAGGTTATTCTGGAGGACGCCGCCCTAGAGGCAGAGGGGGCCCCCGCAACTCGGGAGACCGTGATTCCTTTTGTGGTTCTTCCTACCATTGTTCCTGATGTGTTGCCCGACTGTGCTATTCCGGAGCCAGTCAGGGGCCGCATATCGTTACACCCGGAAGCCTGGGAAAGCATCACCCAGGATCAATGGGTGTTACGTATAGTTTCTGGAGGTTATGCCATCCCCTTTTTGTCTGTCCCCCCTCCAATCAGGAAAATACTGGACGTTCCACCCAGTCAAAGGGATCAAGCAGCACTAGAGGTTTCAAATCTGCTAAAGAAGGGAGTCATCCAACCTGTCCCCTCAGACCAAATTGGATTAGGGACTTGCTCAAGACTCTTTTTGGTGCCGAAAAGAACAGGGGACCTGAGACCCATTCTAGATCTCAGCAGATTAAACCACTGCATTCTGAAGTCCAAGTTCTGAATGGTCACCCTTCAGTCTATTTTTCCGTTGCTGGAAAAAGAAGTATGGATGTGCTCCATGGACCTCAAGGATGCTTACTACCATATCAAAATGGACAAGGGCATCCAGGAGTCACCTACGCTTCCGGCTGGGAGCCAGCCATTTTCAGTTTCATGCCCTCCCCTTTGGTCTCACCACAGCCCCCAGGGTGTTCACCAAATGCTTAGCAGTAGTGACAGCTCACCTGAGATGTCAAGGATTCCAAGTGTTTCCATACCTGGACGACTGGCTCCTCACCGCCCCCACCAGGCATCTTTTCATCCTGGCCAGGGATGCTACCATTACCCTCTGTCAACAACTAGGAGTAACTTTGAACTTGGAAAAATCTGCCTTGCTGCCCTCACAGCGTGTCACTTTTATAGGCGCAGAGCTAGACACCATTCAGATGCAGGCCTTCTTACCGCAAGAAAGGATCAGGGTATTGCAAAATCAGGTTCACGCTTTATTACCCCTCAGGAAAGTACAGACGAGATTAGTTCTTCAGCTTCTGGGCTCCATGGCAGCTACCACTGTTAGTGCCTCTAGCGAGGTTACTCATGAGGCTTCTTCAATGGCTTCTCTTTGCCCAGTGGTCTCTCCAAAAACTCCCCCTATCCCACCAGATCCTTCTCACGGACAGATGCAAACAGGATCTCCATTGATGGCTGTGCTCCACCTATCTGGACGAGGGGAAACCATTTGTTCCTCCGTCACCTGTCACCACAGTGACCACGGACGCCTCCCAGATGGGGTGGGGGGGCATTATCTTGGCAGGACGGTCCAAGGCATGTGGCAAGATCACGAGGTAAATCTGCACATCAATGTCTTAGAGATGAGAGCAGTGTTACTGGCGTTGCGGGCACTTCAGAGCTCTCTTCCTCTGGGGACGATTGCAATACACTCGGACAACGTGTCCTTTGTGTGGTATCTGAACAAACAGGGAGGAACCAGATCTTACCCTCTGTGCAGAGAGGCCATGCGAGTATGGCAGTGGGCGGTGTCTTCCCAATGGTTCCTACTGGCAACGCACATTCCGGGGAAGGCCAATGTGATAGCAGACAGGCTTAGCAGAACTATTCTGATGCCTTACGAGTGGTCCCTGAACCGTCTAGTTGCAGAACAGATTTTCATCAGGTGGGGTCAGCCTTGCTGCGATCTTTTTGCCAATCCCCTCAATGCCAAATGCAGCAACTACTTCACCCTGATCCCCCCACAGGAGGAGTCATCCAGGGACGCTCTAGTCCACGATTGGCCCTCAGGTCTGCTCTATGCTTTCCCTCATTTTCCTCTGTTACCAAGAGTGATTCAGAAAGCCATATCCTTGGGAAGCAAGATGATTCTGATCGCCTCTCCAATTCTGGTTCTCCTTTCTCCATCAATTCGCTGTGGACAGTCCTTGGACTCTGGACCCATTACCAGACCTACTGACACACATGTCGGGACAGTTCCATCCCTCCCTGTGGACACTCAGGTTGACAGCCTGGCTACTCCACTTCCGTCGTTAGTCAGACTTCATCACTTTTCACCTGAGGTGGTGCACATTTTATCCTCTTCTCATAAGTCTTCAACTAGGAAGATTTATTCCAGCAAATGGAAGAGATTTTCCATTTGGGCTCAGGCCCAAGGAATTGACCCCCTACACAGCCCCAATTGCTGCTGTTTTGGATTTTTTGTCCATGCTTTTTCAGCAGGGCTCTGCGCCCGCTACCATTAAAGTTCAGCTGGCGGCTATTTCAAACTTTCATACCTCCTATGAGCCTTCCCTTATGGCCATAAACTCTGTAAGGCTTTTCTAAAGGGCACCCTTTTACTCCGGGCTCCTGTGTCAGAACCTATCATGCCCTGGGATCTAAACTTTGTTTTGCAAGCCCTTACTTCCCCACCTTTCGAACCAGCTGCCACCTGTGAGTTAAAGTTTTTGTCCTTGAAGACAGCTTTCCTAATAGCCATCACATCAGCCAGACGGGTGTCAGAGATTCAAGCTCTCTCTATCAAACCACCATATTTAAGTTTTCATAAGGACAGGGTTTCTCTTAGACCTAATCTGTCCTTTCTTCCCAAAGTAACATCTACTGTTAATCTCAATCAGTCTATTGAGTTGCCAGTTTTCTTCCCTCAATTCTCGAACAAAGCTGAGTTTAGATTTCATCAATTGGATGTGCATAGGCAATTACGATTCTATCTACACAGGACTAAACACCTTCGAAAATCTGACCAATTGTTTGTTTCCTTTTCAGACAGTAGAGCGGATCCTCTATTTCCAAGGTTACCATTTCCACATGGATCTCGAATTGTATTTCCTTTATTTATTCTTCAGCAGGCAGAAATCTCCCGTTTCCCATCAAGGCTCACTCTACTGGGGCTGTTTCTGCGTCCATGGCGTACCATGCCAGACTCTCTTTGGACGATATTTGTGTTGCAGCCACGTGGGCTTCCCCACACACCTTTATTACTCATTACAAACTGGACGTGGCTTCTAGGGGCTGGGCTTCCTTTGGTTCCACAGTCCTCAGGAGTATCTTCCTTTGAGCCTCCCAGGATAGAGGTGCTGGGGACGCTGTCCCATGAGTAAGAATGTAGGAGAGATTGGACTACATAACATCAAGAAGTTATGTACTCACCATAACGTTCGATGTATGTAGTCCATCTTGCCTCACATTCTTATGTACCCTCCCACCTGCCCCCTTCCTGGAGGATCTGGAGGCTGGAATTGGTTTTTGAGTACCCTTCAATGGTAGTTGTTTTTTCTTATTCCCCTTGATGGTGTTTACCTTATTGGGTTGTTGTTATGCATGAGGTGTGATTGTAGGGTTGGAAGCAAACTAGATCTTTGGCTTTGGAGCAGTGCAGCATGGGGAACTTGTTTAGCCCAGCCAATAAGAGACTTCATGCTAGAAAATAAATTTGGCCGAGTCAGAGCCGATATTTGGCTCCGAACCCGTGAGTAAGAATGTGAGGCGAGATGGACTACATACATTGAACGTTATGGTGAGTACATAACTTCTTGATCATTTGTTTGCATTTTCCTGGTTCCCAGGCCACACCGAAACTGCATTTATATTCTTTTACACTTAGAACATTGTAAATTCTGGTCATTAACTTTAGTCTTAAAACAACAGGCAGGATGCTTACTCCAGACTCATCGACTCCAAATTCTAACTTCAAAGGACATATAAAACATAATTTTAATTTCAAAGAACATTTGAAATGCTTGGCTTAGTTTTCCTTACAGCAGATGGCAATGTTGCTACAGTCTTGAAGTTCACATTTTACAGTGCTTTCTTTCATTTAAGAAACAAACCTGTATTTTATATTTATATTTACAAATGATAGAATTATGTATCAAATTCTATTTGACTAGGCTGGCAGCCTTCACCCTTTCTCTACCAGTCTTCACAGATGTATGTTGTTTGCTGTCACATATTCACCATTTATTAGTGCCTTTTGGTCACCAGTAACTAATAACACTAAACACACGAGGGTACCTCTTGCACCATTGAAGGGCATGAAACTGCAGTAATTATTTACCTTCTGTTGCTCTGTTTTCCTTTGTATGAAGTGACATTCTGGAGGACAGACCCTGTTCTATGGAGAAAAGCTAATGGTACTTCAGGCACCAGCAAGGCATGTTATGGGCCTTGCAGTACTCCAGAGCCAGTCATACTGTGAAGTTCTTGCTATTGTTTTTTAGTATGATTTGTTGTTTGTCTCTGTGTATTTTTTTTTACTTATCAGTCAGTTAGATTAGGTTCTGGTTGGTGTAATGCTTCCATCCCAATTTCAATGCCTCCACATATTTAAATTACCTTCAGCTCAACACTAATTTTTATTTACCTTTTGGGATTCTAGTTATTTCCTTCTATTCAATGTTGCAGTATTCTTTGCATATGGGCTGTATTCCACCCAAGAGCCTGACATCCATCCTGTATACAAAAGCTTAGAGCCACTGCCTGTACGTGGGATGTCGCATACAGGCACAGAACCTTTTCAGAACATTTTCACCCCCATTCGGAAAGTTTGACTCATACGTTCAGTCTGCCATTGGATCCCATTGGTTTGTCTTACAGCTTTAGATAAGTACCCCATAGGGGATTTAATATATTGCTACTGCCTTTTATTTTGCTAATCTCATCCAGAAAGGGCAAGTGTAGGTGTGGAAGGCAAATACCACATAAACATAGTCATGAGCTGTGCTTGTTTTGCTTAGAGCTTACTCACAACCATCGGTCCTTCTCTGTTTGTCAGGCCTTTATTCCCAAAACATTGTACAGTTTTCTGTTAGCCTTGAATCTATACTTGTGGAAAACCAAAGACTCAAATGTCTGGCTATGGATGCTATGAAAGGTTCCGCAAGTGCTTCTGAGCCATCTGTAAAGAGGAAGGTTAGCAAGGCTAGGCCTGAGTCCTCTTTAGCTGCGCCTACTCCCTCCAACTTACCCCTTGAGGTTGATGAAAACCAGGCATTACAATTGGAGGTAGGTTCCGCTTCCTTGGTGGGTACAGGGATGGAAGCCATCTGGAGTGCGGATCCTAGCACGTCCGAGGCAATGCAGACATCCAGTTAGGACGACTTGGGGGGAACCACGGCTAGTTACTGCAGAAGACCCAGGAACTGTTCCAGCTTCTTTGTCCAAAGAGCTGTCCAATGTTAGGCCTATGTTCGCCATCTCTCCCCAACAGGATGAGTCTGTGAAAAAGAAACAAAAGACTAGGCATGTTCCCACTCCTGCTACCCCAGAGTTGGATTGGGATATTTTTTCACAGGGCTTTATTAAGTCATGATGACTTGACGCCTTCTGCTTTACCTTCACCCATAGCTGGCCCGGCCTTTGCCTCTTCTTCAGTGCAGCCATCGGGGTCTCAGGGCCTTATTTTATGACCGCCTGCAGTACTCCAAATTCATGACACAGAATGCGAGAAGTCTTCATCTGACGAAGACTCTTTAGCTTACTCCACTGGAATATGCTGCCGCAAAGGAGTCTAATGGGGGGATTCTCCCATGGAAGAACTTTCCTTTGGGGAAACTATTAAGATGAGGGAGTTGTTTAAGTTGGATTTCTCTCAGACTTCGGAAGAACAGAAGCAATATTATGATTGCCTCCCGGTGGAGGTTCCTACTGCTTCAATAATCCCTCCAGTACAGACAGCCTTTTTAGATGTTTTTAAAGCAGTATCTAAGACTGGTGACTCCCAAGCCCCTGCCCCAAAGAGGCCTGATCATTTCTGTAAGATTCCTGAGGATTGCAAATTTCTGTTTAAAGCTCCCTCAGCTGACCCTGCTGTGGTTTCCCTTTCTTCAGATAAGTCCTCATGGTTATCTCTTCCTATCAAGTTGCTTCCTTCTAATAAGAAAAGTAAATTTTTGGAAAGATTGAGCAAGAAGATATATGTACCTCTTCTACCTTGGCTATCAGGGCAATTAATTATCAGACACACATGTCCAAGTATGCTCTGGCTTTGCTAACTCAAGCCACCCAGACTCTTTCCCAGGTAGCTAGACAGTCCATCAAGTGGAGCTAAGATGCAGTGGTGGCCTCTGCCAGAGCAGCAGCTTCTGCTTCTGTTCTCAGAAGACATTCCTGGTTACGTCTTCAGGCACCTCCTAATGACATCAAGGGAAAATTGCTTGATGCTCCTCTAGACAAGTCCTCCTTATTGGGGAAAGCAGCTGAAGAGTTGTTTAAATCACTGCAAGAAAAAAAGTAAGGAACTGCAGGATTTGAAGCACTGGATGTGAAGTTGTTCAATCTCGCCATTCATTCTTTACTGATGGGTTCGGAGCCGATCCCTCGGCTCAGATACGGCCAATTGCAAAGGCCGTGGTCTTCAAATAGCTTGAGGCCAAGTCCCTATCCCATGATTCACCTGGAATTACCTCAGATCTAGTTTGCCGCTGCAGTAGATCGGAGGTTCTGAATTAGCTCGGGCCGGTAAACTGTTTTTTTCTAATTCTTTATTCTAATATTTAGATAGCTGTTGTACTTAGATAGTTTTACAAAGCTCTTATAGCTTTATTGTGTGGATTTCTGCTTTTAGTCCCTTTCCCTTAGTGTGTTAGAAAGTCATCTAGTGGCCTCTTGTTTTAGGCCTAGTTTAAAAGTTTTTACTAGTTATTAGTGTACGCTTAGTCACTTACTTTTGTCACATTTTGTCACATTTTTTGACATAAAATTTAGTGTGTAGAGTTTTTTCTCTTTAGTGTGCTTAGCCTTCAGTTGTTTAAGGAAAGGCTTAAAGTTATAATTACTGTTACAATTTTTCTTGTATTAACAGTAATTTGTCTAACTTGGATAGTTCATAGCATATTTAGACTGTGTGTTATCTTCTCCGCTATCTTTCTTATTTTGCATAGTCTGCTTATCTTGTGTGTTAGACAGTTGTGGTGACAGTAAAGGCTTTTACTGTCACATATATATATATATATATATATATATATATATATATATATATATATATATATATATATATATATATAAATGTGTGTGTGTAGCATTTCTGCTGTGTGTGTGTGACTTAGCCTGATTTTTTATTAAGGCTTCTTGTAGTTTATTACTGCCACATTTGTATTGTGTGACAGTAATTTTTTCTGAAATGTCTGACCAAGACAAGCACCCTAAGTTTGGGTTTAAAAAGTGCCCAGAGTGTGGCCAAAAGATGTCTGTAGCAGACAGCCACATTAATTGTGTATACTGCCTAGGAGCTCTGCAGTTATAAGACAGCTGTGCTATATGCCATTCCTTCTCCTCCAGGGTGTTACAGGAAAGGAAGAGAAAACTGATTGATGGAGGGTTGTTGAAACCGTCGTTTCAGGAAGCTTTGAGTGACCAAGATGGATCCAACAAGTCCTCAAAGTCTTCCAAGACTTCGGACTCGAAGAAATCGAAAGGGTCTTCAACTTTGGCTCCACTGCCATTGGAGCCGACAGTCTTTACCTTTCAGAGCCGGTCCCCAGTCTTGGAACCGGTGTCCGAAGCACGTAAAAGTCCACTACTTCAGTCATTACCACCTTTGGTACGGTTCTCTCGATCCTCTATCAGCCTGTCAGATCTGGATGGGGATCGTGTGGTGCAGAAGCTGTTATTGGCACCGGCCTTAGCAAAAATGTTATTGGCTTCGGAGCCGAAGACCCTTGCACCGACTCAAACTATTCCTCCTCCTGGTACTTCTACTATACAGGTATACTGGTCCTTCGAAGCCAGAGGAGGCAAACCTGATGTTAGTGGAACCCTCGGAGCCGATGCCTGCTCCATTGTCTTCGGCTCCGTGCACTCTGACATCCTCGGTGCCAATCGAGGACCTTAGGAGCGGACACACTCTGGTCGGGTCTGGGGAGGACAGTCGGACCGACTTTGCTTCTCGGGCTTTGGCCCGGATGAGCTCGGTTCCTACCTCGGGCTTGAAGCCCACTGTCCCGGTGCTGGGGGTGTTGATGGTTTCTTCGGATCTGTCAGCTCCCTCGCATCAGAGCAGAGGTGATTTCGATGCCATAAGGAGAGTCATGTCTCCTAGGACATCCTCGACCTCAGGTCTGCCTCCCTCCTCCACAAAAGTGCCTGTCTGCTTCTGCCTCGCACATCCTGACCAAGCGTAGAGACCCAGAACCTCAGGAAGCCCCATTGTGTGGCCCCTGCTCTTCCAAGACCTCACTAGAAGCGCCCGCTGATGAGGTTCCCAGGAAGAGGTTGTGTAAGAGGAAACATCTAGACTCCCCACAGGAGTGTCTGACATCAGATACTGACTTAGATGAGTCAGAAGGGTCCCCACGGCCCCCCTCTGAGGATATCTCATTCGCTGAGCTACTTGAGATCCTTAGGCAGAGGGGTTATTGGCAGTCCAAAAGCCCTACTGAGGATGAGTCAGTTCTCCTGAAGATTTTCAGGTCTCAGCCCTCCACCTCTTGCGTGTATCCGCCCTGCGATGAGCTGATGCAGCTGGTTCTCACGAAGGGCGTGAGAGTCTCCGGATACTATAGAGCCTGTCCCTAGGAGGCCTAATAAATTCATTTCTGCCCTTCCTCGGACAAAACATTTTTAACTAAAGGTGTTCCGGTTGATGCCATGGTGGTGGCGGTAGCCACCAAAAAGGAAATGTTTTGAGACTTCCTTGTCTGTCCATCCTCCTAACAGAGACTCCAGGATTATGGATAGATATGGGAACCGCATGTTTAGTTCAGCGACCTTTTCTCTTCGTTCGCTGAAGTATTTAACCCATTTTACTAGGTTACAAAGAGATCTCCTTAAGGAGCTAGGAGATGCTCTTCAGGGTACAGTAGCTGTAGGAGCTTCCGACAAAGTTACCACCTAGCTTGCTACTCTCAGTTCTATTGTCAACTCATCCATGCGCCTCATCTCTTATGCAGCTGATGGAACGAGTAGGGCTGCGGGTACATGAGTTGCTATTAAGAGATATTCCTGGATGCACTTGTGTTCCTTCTTGGAGCCCTTCAAGTCATCCTTCGTGAACACTCCATTTGATGGCTTGTCCCTTTTTGGGCCTAAAGTGAAGGAAACCTTAACCAGGTGTGAACAGGACGGAAAGACTCTGCCATCGGGGTCCATTTTTCCACCCCTACCCGACCCTATCCTAAAGGTCAAAGGGGAGGAAAATGTGGTTCCAAAAAGCCCAAGGAGCCTTTTAGGACACACATGGTGAACCTTCCTCCAGGGGCAGCGGAGGGGGCAATAATGGAAGATGCTGCCCTCGTGGCAGAGGGGGTCCGCAACACCAGGGTGACAGAGATCAGTTCTCTGGGAAGCCCTACCAGCGCTTCTGAGAGGAGGCCCGACTGTCCTGCTTTGGAGGCAGTCAGGGGTCGCTTATCTTTGTATCCAGACGCCTGGCTCAAAATAACAAAAGACAGCTAGGTACAAAGTATAATTTCCAGAGGATACTTCATCCCATTCGCCACACCCCATCCAATCATAAGAAAAGGATGTTCCACCCAGTTACAGGGAACAGGCAGCAATAGAAGTCCAAATGTTGCTAAGAAAAAAAGTCATCCAACCAGTCCCAGCAGACCAGACAGGATCCGTAACTTACTCAAGATTCTTTCTGGATCCAAAGAAGACGGGGGACTGGGGACCCATATTGGACCTCAGCAGACTGAACCAATACGTAAAGAAAAAGAAATTTTGGATGGTCACGCTTCATTCTATACTTCCCTTCTTGGGGAAAGACAATTGGATGTGCTCGATAGATCTCAAGGATGTGTACTACCGCATAAAAATGGCCAGACCATCCAAGGATCACCTGCGCTTCCGGCTGGTAGCCAATCATTACCTGTTTCGAGCCCTGTCCTTTGGTCTCTCTACAGCACCCAGAGTGTTCACCAAATGCATGGCAGTGGTCACGGCTCACCTGAGGCTCCTAGGATTCTAGGTGTTTCCGTGCCTAGATTATTGGCTTCTTACCGCCACCACCAGGCATCAACTAATTCAGGCCAGGGAGTCCACTTTGTCACTCTGCAATCATCTGGACATTACACTCAACTCAGAAAAATCTGCCTTGCTGCCATCGCAGCATATCGTTTTTATCGGGGCAGAGTTGGACACCACCATCACCACCACACTAAGGCTTCCAATGGAAAGAGTCTTTCTTCTTCGTGAGCATCTCAGCCTTCTGATATCAATAGACAGAGCACCAGCATCAGAAGTTTTGAAATTATTGGGCATGATGGCAGCAGCAATTCTAGCCATACCACTAGCTCATATGCACATGCAGATACTACAATGGCTGTTGTTCACTCAGTGGTCTTACCAAGAGTTTCCCATATCTCACACTATAATGATCACAAATTCCTGCAAAAAGGACTTTCAGTGATGGTTGACCTCACTTCATGTCACAATAGGGCACCCATTTGTGCTACCCTCTCCAACGGCCACTGTGACCACGGACAATTCCCTGGTAGGGTGGAGGGGGCATTTTCAGGGAAAGACAGCCCAAGGCACTTGGACCGATCAAGAGACACATCTGCATATCAATGTCCTGGAGATTAGAGCAGTACTTCTGGCGTTGCAGTACTTTCAGGGCTTTCTTTCTCTGGGTACGATTGCAACTCAGACAGACAACATGTTGGTGGTCTGGTATTTGAACAAACAAGGAGGAACCAGGTCTTGCCTCCTTTGCCGAGAGGCCCTCAGAGTATGGCAGTGGGCTGTTTCCACCCAGCGCTTTCTGTTGGCAACATGCATCTCGAGGAAATCCAGCATGATAGCAGACAAGCTCAAAAAGGCCATCTTTTTGCCCCAGTAGTGGTCCCTCAAGAAAGAAATAGCAGACAGGATTTTCCGCAGGTGGGGCCAGCCTTGCTGCGAACTTTTTACCAGTCACATGAACACGAAATGCAGAAGCTACTTTGCTCCGATTCCCCCTCTGGGAGAATTCCCAAGGGACGCACTTGTACACGATTGGCCTCCGGGTCTCCTCTATGCATTTCCTCCAATCCCTTTGATACCCAAGGTTCTACAGAAAGCAAAAACCTTGGGAGGGACCATCATTCGAATTGCCCTTCATTGGCCTCGTCAGATTTGGTTCCCCTTCCTTCAACTTCATCTTTTGGGGGATGCTTGGATTCTGGACCCAGTTCCAGACCTTCTGATGCACTCATCAGGAGATTTTCATCTCTCTCTGCTGTCCCTGAAGCTGACTGCTTGGCTGCTCCAGTTCCCATCATAGCCAGGTTCCATAACCTCTCTAATGAGACAAAAGAGATCCTTTTATCTTCTCATAAATCTTCTACTAGGAAGCTATATCTTAGGAAATGGAAGAAATTTTCTATATGGTCCTCTAAAAATAATATTGATCCTTGCCAAGTCCCCCATGGCCTCCATCTTAGAGTTCTTAACTATGATTTTTTACAAAGGAGCCACAGCAGCAACAGTTTGTGTTCAATTGGCTGCTATTTCTAATTTTCATCTTGAATGTGAAGGGTTGAATATCATGTCTCACAAGTTATCCAAAGCCTTTCTCAAAGGGACCTTTATATTAGACTACCTGTGAAATCTCCTTATTCTCCATGGAATCTAAATTTTATGCTTTCCGGGATAATTCTTCCTTCATTTGAACCAGCTTCCTCTTGTGACCTCAGATTTTTATCATGGAAGACCATCTTTCTGGTAGCTATTACTTCTGCCCACAGAGTATCAGAGCTTCAGGCTTTATCCATCAAGCCTCTATATTTGATATTTCATGCTGACAGAGTCTCACTTACAACAAGCCCCTCTTTTTTTGCACAAAATTTGCACTGAAACCAATCTCAACCAGATTATTGATTTGCCAGTGTTCTTCCCCAACCATTCAAACAATTTAGAGTATATGCTGCACAAGCTTGATGTTCAGAGACAGCTCATATTTTATTTTGATAGAACAAAAGATTTTGGGAAGTCAGACCAACTTTTTGTTTCATTGTCGGACTCCAGGAAGGTGTAGACCAGTGGCTAAAACTCTGTCTAAATGGTTATCTGATTGTATCACCTTTGCCTATTCAGCTGCCAAATTTGCCTTTGCAACACAAGATTAAAGCTCACTCAACCAGGGCAGTTTCTACATTGGCTGCCTTTTTTGCCAGGCTTCCCATTGATAATGTTTGTGTAGAAGCCACTTGGTCAAAACTTCATACCTTTATCACTCATTACAAAGTTGACAGGGCCTCCTTTGGATCCATGGTCCTGAGAAATATACTCCCGTGAGCGAGCCACCCGAAGTTGATGGTGCTTGGGACGCTACCCATCAGTAAAGAATGAACGGTGAGATTGAACAACTTCACATAAAGAAGTTATGTACCATAAAGTTCCTTGTGAGTTGTTCATCTCGCCTTCATTCTGGGCTGATAGATGACTGAGATGCTGGATCCATCCTGGTTACTCAATCCTTCTATACCTTTCTCTTGGGAGTGAAAGAATGACCTATGGTATTATTATACGCAGCAAACAAGATCTGAGGTAATTCCAGGTACATCATGGGATAGGGACTTGGCCTCAAGCTATTTGAAGACCTTGTGCTTTGCAATTGGGTTCGGAGCCGGGATATGGCCATCAGTAAAGAATGAAGGCGAGATGAACAACTCACATGGAATGTTATGGTAAATACATAACTTCTTTTTTACCAGTTCCAAAATTTCATAGGAATTTTCGTGCCAAGACTTCTTTTGTCAGGAAATCTGCTTGCTCCTCCTCTTCTGTTCCTTCTGGAACTAGACCCCGCAAGCCTTCTAGGAGGCACCCATAAGCTAAGGCTGTTACTTCTACAGCTGCTGCTTTTGCCCTTCCAGCTCAAAGTCTTCTGTGACGTGCTGCACTCTCTTCCAAGTCATACCCCTTTGTCCCTTCACCTCTCCCTTTCTCTACCAGCTTGGCTGGAGATCGCTCAGGACTCCTGGGTGATTTCAGTCATCCAGAATGGATACTTCATGACTTGGAAGACCCTTCCTCCTTTTCAGGGAATACCTCAACCCCCGTCCAGTCAACTGCATCTGTTTCTCTTGAATTTTCCAACCAAGGCACCATTCAGTCTGTCCCTCAAGACCAGCAGGGAGGGAGATTTTACTCCAGGATGTTTCTAGTTCCAAGGAAAGATGGCCCTTGGAGGCCTATCTTAGATCTTTCTCTATTAAACACCTTCCTGGTGGTGCCTTCCTTCAGAATGCTATCCCTGTCTACTCTCCTGCCCCTGATCCCACCTCAAGCCTTCTTAGCTTCTCTGGATGTCAAGGATGTATACCTGCATATCCCTATACACCCTGTCTTCAGAAGATGTTCTTTGTGTTTCATTGTTGCTGCAAGTAGCCCTCAGCCAGCCTGTATCAGCGTTGGATGCTGTCTCTTCCATGACGTCAGGTCGTCAGGGGAATAAAACATGCAGCCGACTCCATTACATCAGTCTTTCTTGACGCACGGTGCCCGAAGCAGAAGCAGTTCGCAAGTGCCGGTCGTCCGACTCATTAAATTTTTGTTTTCGAGTTTCAGAACCGAAGTCTTCAAAAAAAGCTAAGTACCCAGTTGGAGATCCTTTTTCTTGCTCTTAAACCGATGTCAGTAAAAGTTAACAATTGTCTTACCTGTGGAAAGCAAATACCTCATAAGGATTTTCATTCGTACTACATTCCTTGCTTAGGGCCCAGATCACGACATCCCTCGCTGTCGGTTTTGTGCCTTGTTCAACCCCCAAACTATTCGTCATCTGTCTATTTTTGCAGCAAATTATTTTTGTACTCTGTTTAACTTGGCTTCGGTAAGCCATCCAACTACCGATATTCTGAAAAAACGTAAAGATAGAGAGAGACAGACCGCATAGGTCCAAAACTGCCAACGATGCTTCCGTTAAGCTAGTCACCAGTTCGCTGCTACTCAATGAGGCGCTTTTGCAGCCCCTGATACCCGCTACTTCGGATTCGCAGGCCTGTACTGAGACCCATTCGGAGTCTGTTATGCCGCGAGATGCTTCTTCGACTATGGAACCTGCAGATGTCTCTACCTTGGATGGGTCCGGAGCCACTGCAGGCTTTTGAGGGTGTATTCAGGCCTACAGACATGCATTTCAAACCGACGCCATCTTCTTTGTCAATGCCTAAAACTCGACCCACGCCTAGAAAACTGATGTCCAAACCGCATGGTCAGGCCCATATGCCTAAAAAAACAAATGTTTAGAATGGCTGAAGACCTTATTACTTTAATTAGGGGAAGCCAGCCTTCCCTCTCTAAGCGACCTAGAACAGATTTTCCTTCTGATTCTTCTGATCAGGATTCTGAAATTTCTGTTTCTTCTGATTACCAGGATTTGCCCTTATCTACCTATTAGGATTCTGATGCAGAGTATTCCATTCCCTCTGCTTCCCCTCCAGAAGATTTTTCTTTTGGTGAAACCTTGCACACTCTTAGGGAGCATTTCCACTGGGAAAGCCAGGATTACTCTGACTCCAAAAAGAGGCTTAGGGAATTCTTACTCCTCCCTCAACACAGGCCTTTAGCTATCCCTCCTGTCCTGGACATTGCAGATGATGCCTTCTTGGAATCTAGCCTGGCCCCAGACACTTTACCTCCAGCTCCCAGAAAACCTGACTGTTATTACAAAGAACCTGACTCTCACAAATTCCTCTTCAACAATCCCACTGTGGACTCAGAGACCATTTTCCAAGGACCTAAAGGCATTAAGGCTAATGCTGCCCAAAACCCTACCCCCTCTGATAGAGATTCCAGGACCTTGGACAGATGAGGTAAGAAGGTATACACTATTGCTACTATGGCCATTAGGGCCTTACTTAAACAGAAAATTATGTTGATTCCTGGCTGTGCTGAACATAAAGAATTACAGGATTTAATGCATTCTGCTGAATAAGTTGGTAAACATACTTTGCAATGTGGTTTTGACTCTCTAGAAGCATCTTGCAGGGCTGCTGTCACTGGGTCTCTTCTTAGAAGACATGCTTGGCTTAAGGAGCAAAACGTCCAGATCATGTTAAAGCTAAATTGCTGGATGCTCCTTAAACCAAAACTGCCTGTTTGGCAACAAAGCATAAGTCCTTAAAAAGATGGAGGAAAAAGCTAAATCTATGCAGACTGATTTCTTGCAAGTACAGCCTCCCAGATTTGGTAAGCATTGGCCTTCTAAGAATTGGTCCTTTCCAGTCTCTTCCAGGCCTTCTCTGTCCAAACCCAGGAGCAGCAGACCACCTAGGCTACAGTTTCAAGGTACACACAGGCCTAAGCAGTGGGGGGCTCCCACTTCCAAAGCTGGAAGTAGTAAGACACCCCCCTATGGAAAAATGACACAATGACTTAACCTTAACCCTTCCAAGCCCTGCTCAACTGCCTGCTCCCTTAGGGGGAAAGATCACCCTGCATGCAAAAAACTGGGAACTCATTACCCAGGACAAATGGGTTTTAAATATAGTTTTCCAAGGATACAGATTCCACTTCCACACCTTACCAACCCCAAACGGTTGGCCAGACCTACCCCCAAATCAGTGGGCAGAGGCTCAACAGCAGGTTCTTTCTCTTCCAAGTATCAGGGCTATTCAACCTGTCCCAGCAGAAGAAAGGGGACAAGGTTTTTACTCAAGACTTTTCCTGGTACCCAGAAAAGACGGCTCCTGGCGTCCTATCCTTGACCTCTCAATTCTAAACACCTTTTTGGTAATCCCAAAATTCAAAATGCTAACACTTCAACAGCTGCTTCCTATGCTAGGCAAAGATGCCTGGTTGGCAACCTTAGACTTAAAGGAAGCTTACCTACACATTTCATTAAGGGAATCTTGCAGGAAATGCCTACGCTTCAGAGCAGGCTCCATGCACTATCAGTTCTCTGCATTTCCCTTTGGCTTATCTACTGCACCCAGGGTATTCACAAAGTGTCTAGCTCCAGACATTGCATTTTGCAGGCAGTGAAATATTCAAATACACCCTTACCTGGACGATTGTCTAATTCAGGCAGAAAGCCAGGACGTGCATTAAAACATCTGGCATTTGTAAAGAAACTTCTAACCTCACTGGCGTACACCATAAATGAAAAGAAATCTCATCTAGTACCCTGCCAACAAACTGTGTTCCTGGGAGCAAGCTTGAACACAACTTCCCAGATGGCATACCTCACGCCAGAGAAACAAGTTTATTTGACAGCCTACTTCAAACTACTGACCACAAAGACCCAGCTATCTGCAAGGAAAATCTTGGGGTCATGGCCTCTTGCATTCTACTAATTCCATATGCAAAACTGCATATGAGGAAACTATAATGGTATCTAAAAAGCCTATGGTGTCAACATTCTCAGGACCTGTAATCAATGATTCCTATCATTCCTTATATAAAGACAGAGTTCCTTTGGTGGGCAGAGAGCTGCCGCTTAAACAAGGGGCTCTCTTTTAACCTACCCCTTGCCGCCCAAACCCTGACTACAGACACATCAGACTATGCATGGGGGGCTCACTTGGCAGGGCGGTGCATTCAGGGCAAATGGAACCCGAGTCAGATGCACTTGCATATCAACCAAAAAGAATTGTTAGCTGTACAGAATTCCCTGACAGCCTTCAAAGACCATATCCTTCCAGGACAATTATTGGTAAAGACAGACAACATCACAGTTATGTGGTACATAAACAAGCAGGGGGGAACCCACTCATACCCTCTCTGCAGATTAGCCATGGCTCTGTGGAACACAGCCTTTGACTACCAAGTGCACCTACAAGCTCAATTCCTGCCAGGCAAGCTAAATTTACTGGCAGATGACCTAATCAGAAATGTTATGGACCCACAGGAATGGAAACTGGAACCAGAAATATTCTACCTCTTGAGGAACAAATGACTCCAGAGATAGACCTGTTTGCCTTCTCTCAGAACTATCAGTTGGAGAAATTCTGCACAAGGACTCCCCACAGTCGAGACTGAAAAGTGGATGCCCTGTCCTTTACTTGGGAAAGCCTCTCAGTTTATGCCTTTCTCCCGCTGCCTCTCCTCTCGAAGGTTCTGCTAAAGATCAAACAGGACAAACCAAGGACAATATTGATTGCACCAGGCCAGCACTGGTACCCCCTCTTAGGTTCATAAGTAGATACTAGGCTATCGGCCCTAGGGCCTATACAAGCCCAGCCAAAAAGGTACCCTAGCTTTCGCCACCCAAGAAAATTATTTTCCTGTGCCCCTGTCATGCAGAACCACAGAAGTGATCCCCATGATGAATTTCCTATTACCCATCCAATCATCAAGATTTTTCTTGAATAGTGTTAATGAGGAGCTCTGTTTGACAAAGATAGGTAGTCTGTTCCAGAGTATGGGAAGTCTCTGGGACAGGAATCTATCCCTCTAGCATGTTCTGTTTATTGTGGTGACCAGGTTTAGGTCCCTAGAGCATGTAGCTTGGGGGGATTGGGATTTCTTTAAGTGGAGCATGTCCAACAGCTCTGGGTTTGACATAGCTTTGTATGTTAGGCAGAGATCGCCTCTGAGTAGGCGATATGCGACGGAGTAAAGCTGGAGTTTCTTGAGACGGTCTGCATAAGGCATCTGTTTGAGGCCAGTAATCCTCTTTGTGAGGTATTTTTGCGCCCTTTCCAGTTGTTGTAGATGTCTTGTGAGGTACTTACCAAAAGGGGCGTTGTACTCTATAATGGGTCTAATGAGTGATGAGTAGAGGGGAACAATGACCTCTTTTTTTCTGGATGAGAAACCTTTTGTGATGAGGTGTGCCACATAGAAGGATTTCCTGACCACTGTGGCGATGTGATTATCAAAGGAGAGACTACTGTCCACTTGTGAACCAAGGTCTCTTATCACACTTTCGGTGTTAAGTAGACTACCGCCTATGTGGTAGTTCATGGTTACAGAGTTTTTACCAAAGGGGATGACAGTGCACTTTTTGGCATTGAGCTTGAGACCATGTCTTTGACACCAGGCATCTGTCTCAGTGAGGCCCTTTTGTAAGATGTCCACATTGTTAGGAGTTTCAATTATGGCTCCTAGTTTGCAGTCATTTGCGAATTTAGTTAGCCAAAGACCTTCTGTGTTAGCCTGTACTTCAGAGAAGTAGATACCAAACAGGAGAGGACCCAGGACTGAACCCTGTGGTACTCCACTTGTCACTGGTCTGAAGTCTGATTTAGAGTCTGCTACTTTCACGGTGTGGGTTCTGCCAGTAAGCCAGTTGGCAACCCATCTTGTGACATAGGGATTTATACCTAGTTTAGTGAGTTAATCTATAATTCCAGAGTGGGGGATGGTGTCGAATGCCTTGGCGTGATCTAGATAGGCTGTGTGAACCACCTTACCCTCATCTATGGCTTTGGTGACTATTTCAAAGAAGTCTATCAGGTTTAGGAGACATGATCTGCCTTTTACAAACCCAAACTGTGTGGGGTCCAGAGTTTAGAGATCTCCAATGTCTTTGTTTATGAGTTCCATTATGATACGTTCCATGGCCTTGCAGATGAGGCTCGTCAGGCTAATGGGGCAGTAGTTCCCGGGGTCTGTTGTGGCCCCCCCCCTTTGTGGAGTGGGATAACTGTCATGGTGCGCCATTCAATGGGCACAAAGCCTGAGGTGAGGCTACGATTGAACATGGTACTTAGGTGGGGTGCCAGTTCATTCTGTAGTTCATGTAGAAGGCAGCCTGGGATGTTGTCAGGTCCCATGGATGCTGTATTATTTGCTTTGGAGAGTGAAGTTTTTACTTGTGCAGCCGTGATTACAGGAACTTTGCATTCTTCCGGTATAAAGATGGGCCCTTTAGGGGGTGAGAGGGGGGGGGTAAAGTCAGCACTGAACCTATCTGCCAGGATGTTGGCAATATCAGTTGGTTCTGTATATTTAGTGTCATTGTGCTGTAACTCAGAGCAGATCTGAGTGTTGCCATTGAGATTTTTGACATAGCTATAGAATGCTTTGTGGTTGTCTTTAGAATAAATGGCAATTTTGTTTTCAAAACTAGCTTTGGAGGAATCTCATCTTCTTACTGAGGCTGACCAGGGAGTTCCTCCAGTCGTGGGATTTTACTCTTTTTTGCAACAGTTTCTTCTGTTATAGAGTTTGTTTATGGCAGAAGACCCCACCAGATTGGCTTCCTTTTTTTGGAGGATAGCATCTTGGTTCTGTTAGGGATAGCACGATCCATGCACTTGTGTAAGTGCTTATAAAGTGCATTTGTGTAGGATTTGGCAGTCGTACCTCTATTGTCCATCTGCATGGGTGTCATGAAGTTTGCCACTTCTGTCTCAAGAAGCGTGAAATTGTCTTTGGAGAAATTTTTTACGGTTGTTTTCCTAATGGGGGGTGGGAGTGGTATGTGGATGTCTAGGGTGATTAGCTTGTGGTTGGATCTGACCAACGAGGAGCTGACCTCTGGTGTGGAACACCGGTCACCCATGTTGGTGATGACCAGGTCTAGGATATTGCTGCCCTTGGTGGGGGTGTGGATAAGTTGATCCAAAGCGTTGGAATTGATGATTTCCAGAAAACGTTGAGCAAAAGAGTTGGTACATGAGTAGTTTTCCCAGTTAATGGTAGGGTAGTTGAAATCACCCATTATTAGAGTGTTGGGTTGTACCTTAATATTTTACAGTGTCAGTCTGGATTGTGGTTTTGCCCAGAGTTAGTTGAACTTGGATAATCTCAGATGCATTATGCTGAACAACTAGCTTGGAGGTGTGGATATCCTTAATGAATATGGACACGCCTCCACCTTTAGTGTTTCGGTCCGGGTTTGCTGGCCGAAAGGTGTGGTATGAATTATAGCCTGGTAATGCAGGGGTGCTCTCTGGAGCTTTGAACCAGGTCTCTACCATTTTAAGGAGTGCCTCGAGTGAGTGCATTTTGAGGTTTAGACTTCTAGCATTGAGTAGCATTACCCTCAGATTTTGCTTGCTTGTACCTGTTATGGTGGTGAATTTGTCATTTGAACCTTGCCTAAAAAAGGCACTATAGGGGTGGCAAGAGCCTTTGCTAGTATCCGGAATCCCAAGGGTGACATGTGCAGGCCATCTCTGGCAAAGCAGCGTGGTCTGTCGATCATGTTATCCCAGGCAGACAGATACTGGATTCCCTTAGAATGACACCAGAA